>NC_071100.1:635000-642500 GCF_024256425.1 Clarias gariepinus | reverse complement strand
TAATCAAATCAAATTAAATAGAACTGAAGTGGATGTAGAAACCACGTTCAGTCAGGAGCAGAGCAGTGTGCAAAGTCAAAGTTCCATGGTGTGCAGATGTGTAGTGAATGTGTAGTGTGTAGTGTGTTAGGGTGTAGTGTGTTAATGTGTAGTGTGTAGTGTGTTAATGTGTAGTGTGTAGTGTGTTAGGGTGTAGTGTGTTAATTCGGTAGTGTGTTAGGGTGTAGTGTGTTAATGTGTAGTGAATGTGTAGTGTGTTAGGGTGTAGTGTGTAGTGTGTTAGGGTGTAGTGTGTTAGGGTGTAGTGTGTTAATTCGGTAGTGTTAGGGTGTAGTGTGTTAATGTGTAGTGAATGTGTAGTGTGTTAGTGTGTAGTGTGTTAATGTGTAATGTATAGTGTGTCAATTTGTAGTGTTTCAATGTGTAGTGTGTTAATGTGTAGTGTGTTAACGTGTAGTGTGTATTGTGTTAATGTGTAGTGTTTCAATGCGTAGTGTGTTAATGTGTAGTGTTTCAATGTGTAGTGTGTTAATGTATAGTGTGTTAGTGTGTAGTGTGTTAATGTGTAGTGTGTTAATGTGTAGTGTGTCAATGTGTAGTGTGTTAATGTATAGTGTGTTAGTGTGTAGTGTGTTAATGTGTAGTGTGTTAATGTGTAGTGTGTCAATGTGTAGTGTGTTAATGTATAGTGTGTTAGTGTGTAGTGTGTTAATGTGTAGTGTGTCAATGTGTAGTGTGTTAATGTGTAGTGTGTTAATGTGTAGTGTGTTAATGTATAGTGTGTTAATGTGTAGTGTGTTAATGTGTAGTGTGTTAACGTGTATTGTGTTAATGTGTAGTGTGTTAACGTGTAGTGTGTTGTGTGTTAACGTGTAATGTATAGTGTGTTAATGTGTAGTGTGTTAATGTATAGTGTGTAGTGTGTTAATGTGTAATGTATACTGTGTTAATGTGTAGTGTTTCAATGTGTAGTGGGTTAATGTATAGTGTGTTAATGTATAGTGTGTTAATGTGTAGTGTGTTAACGTGTAATGTATAGTGTGTTACTGTGTAGTGTGTTACTGTGTAGTGTGTTAATGTGTAGTGTGTTAATGTGTAGCGTGTTAACGTGTAGTGTGTAGTGTGTTAACGTGTAGTGTGTTAACGTGTAGTGTGTTAACGTGTAGTGTTAATGTGTAGTGTGTTAATGTGTAGTGTGATGAGTAGGTTGAGAGTTCGTATGACCTGCGGGAAGAAGCTCCTCCTCTTCAGTCTCTCTGTGTTGGCCCTCAGGGAGCGGAATCTCTTCCCAGACCACCACAGGGAGAACAGTCCATTGCTGGGGTGGCTGAGGTTCTTCACCATCTTCCTGGTCTTGGTCCAGCACCGCTTGCTGTAGATCGAGTGCAGGTCAGGGAGCTCGGTGTGGATGGTGTGCTTATGTATATATAAAAGGCGGCAGGTTGGTGTAGTGGTTAGCACTGTGGCCTCACACCTCCAGGGTCTGGGTTCGATTCCCTCCTCAGGGGTGTATAGTTTGCACGTTCCCTCTGGGTTTCCTCCAGGTACTCTGGTTTCCTCCCACAGTCCAAGGACACACAGATTAGGCTAACTGGTGTTCCCAAATTGCCTGTAGTGTGTGAAAAAGTGCAAGTGTTAACCAGAGCTCCTACCATGGTCGTAAAATAATAATAAATACAATGGTCCACCCTAGTTGGCCTACAGAGGTTCTCAGATGGATGGATGGATGGATGGATGGATGGATGGATTTATCCTCAGGTCAAGAACTGGTGACCTCCCTGTACAACAATCTGATCACTTCTTCAATCACAGCCCGCAATCTTGGGGTGACTGTGGACAATCATCTGTCATATTCCCCACACGTCGCTAACCTTCCTCACTCTTGTTGATTTCTTTTTACCATATCAGAAGAATGCACTTATTTCTTTCTTAACAGGCGACTCAGGTGTTTGTTCAGTCCCTTGTTATTTCAAGACTGGACTACTGCAACTCACTCCTGGCAAGTCTGCCTCTGTCTACCATTCGTCCTCTGCAGCTGATCCAGAACACAGTTCGTTTTTAACTCTCCAAGGTTCTCCTCCCCTACTTCTCCGCTCTCTGCACTGGCTTCCTGCAGCTGCTGCATCAAATTCAAACCCTGATGCTCTATTATAAAGCTGAAAATAGCCTAGCACCCACTTATGCTCTAATCCTCACCACACCATGTTCCCTCCGATCCTCCAGCACTGCTCACCTCATTCAGCCATCTCTCAGGGATCGAGGAAGACATTCATCCAGCCTCTTTTCTGTTCTGGCACCGAGGTGGTGAAATGAACTTCCTCTGATGTCCATACAGCAGAGTCTGTGATAAACTTTAAACAATAACTCAAGACGGAATTGTTTCTTTAGTACTTTGGCTTTTCAAAAACAAAAAAACACACCCTTCCCAACAGGGTTTAACTGATGGCACTTAGTAACCCAGGGTAAGGATCTGTCCAGAGATGGAAACTCAAGCACTTTTCTGAAATAAAGAAGTTGCTCTGGATGCAGTAGGAGCTTCTGCCAAATGCCTCAATGTAAATATAATAGGAATGGATATATTGTACAGACGACCCCCCCAAAAATGTATACACATTTCAACATAAAAAAATATGCGCCTCTCTTTTGATGGTCACATGATCGCATCAATGCTGGTGTGACTACTGACATCTTTAGAGGAAACATAATAGTACACACTGCTGCCATAATTTATCCTCAGTTTTAAAAGAGGGCATACTGCAGATAACAACTGGTGAAGTGTGTATACATTATTTTTTGTCAAGACTGTGCAAAACTCTCAGGCAACTTTCTTATACATGTTTATTTTATGAGTTCATTATTAAGTACAAAATATTAAGTATTAAGTACAAAGCAAGCATTTCTTATTTCCACACATTAGTATTCCAGCAGAAACTCTTTCATCTCACAGGATTGTATCTGTCGGGCAGGAAAAAAGCAGCACATTGTGTAAAAGAGTAGATTTTAGACAAAAAAGAAACAAGAAAAGAAAGCTTCTGGGTTTTGCTGCATGAAAATAAGTAAGAACCACACACAGTGTCTGGTTCTGTATAAAGTTCAGTAAAACTAAGCAGCTCATTTCCTTATAAAACTGCACACACACACCATGAGGAGTAGAAAAAGGCTTTCACACAGTAATATACAGTATATTATACTTAAAAAAAATAATAGCAGTTTGAGTTTAAGGGCAATTGATTGTATAATTGTTGCAGTGCTTAATGAGGTTCAGCTGCACCGAATCATTTAACTCTAAATGCTGCATTAAAGGGCTTCTCATTTGTTACACAATCATTTAATATGGGTTCAAGGCTGACTGAATCATGATTAAACCCTGGAAGGATGGGGCTGAACCTCAACTCGAGAGAGACACATCCTGACTGAGTGTGAGAGGAGAGCACTTCCACACCTGGTGAGGTCACATAGTTACAACATGTCCAGTAGAAACCAGAGCTATGTTTAATGTCGTACGTTTCGCATTTTGCACGAGTAAATATTTGCATGTACGCTCTGGTTTTCTACACAATGTGTGAGCTGAGGATGGAGCTACTTTCAGTACAATGTAATTAAGACGTAACACCGTATGTTTGTGGTACAGTAGCTTACTTTGACTGGGCAGAACATCTCATCGGGAATTACTGTAAACCACCAAAGTTCACCAGATGCCCTTCGTCCATCACTACTTTATATTTGAATGGAATATTATCCAGTTGTTGCATTACAACAGTGTAGTGACAGAAGTGTAAAGAGTATTTATTAGATAAGTTTACACATGGATCGGATTGAAGTTAATCAGCTGAAGGAGCTTTTATAGGCACGTCTCATAGGGCATAGGGAAACATATCATGTGATGTCTTTTAAAGTGTGTGTTTTATGTGGTGTGTTTGGCCTGTGTTACACCCCCTATAATGTCCATTAAAGGAGAAATGGGTGTTCATTTGCCCGTTTGGTCATTATATAATTCACTTCACTTCAGCAGCGCTTTATTGGCATGAATGTTAAATAGAAAGTGACATTATTGTAAAGCAATTACAGATAATAGATTACAATGTAAAAACATAGTAATTATAATACATTATAATAATAACAACAACAAATAAGAAAGAAAGCATCAATATTAACAACAGTATGGTTTCTGTAAGATGGTTCTGTGATGGTTCCCGATCTGTTGGGTGTCCCAGCTCAGTAAAACTCTCCCCTCAGTCTGACTCAGCGCTGGATGTTTCATTTGTCCCCACGTTAGATTGTGCGAGGTCTCGGTGAAGAGAGTGACTAGAAGAGGTGATGCAGAAGTGCTGAGATCTCTCGCTCTGTTTCTGAAGGACAGTTTGTAGGAAACAGAGGACAATCAGCAGGGGGCGACGTGGAACCACACAGCACTACCTTCTGGAGAAGAAAACATGGAAGTGAGCTAGATTAGAAACTCGCTGAATAGTGTAAAAAAATGACCTCAAGTGAAATCAGCCCCATCCTTCCAGGGTTTAATCATGATTCAGTCAGCCTTGAACCCAGTTCCAGTTCCAGATTCAGCGCATAGTTCTCCTTGCTTGGCGCAGAAAGATAATGCGACTCTTCTGAAACACAGTAATGTCTTTTCCATGATTGTGTAATAAATGAGAAGCTCTTTAATGCAGCATTTAGAGTTAAAAGACTCGGTGCAGCTGAACCTCATCAATCACTGCAACAATTATACAATCGATTGCTTTCAAATATATATATTTTTTATTACTATTTATTATTTATATTACTGTGTGAAAGCATTCTCCTACTCCTCATGGTGTAATGAAGCTATACTGGAAAGAGTGTACTCACTGGGCTTTCTATTGATGTCACACAAGTGGGGGTGTGGCCAACAGATCACATGTTCTGGCTTTCTAAATTGGCGGCGATTGCAGTAAGCACATTCTATGGCAATAAGGGGATTAAGTGATCAAATATATAATCACAGCATGTAGTTATTGTTTTCTTATGATATTGTTTTTATTTGTGAAGATTTTAACTACATTATATTACAATTTTATAAGGTCATGTTAATTTTAAGCCTTTAAAAAAATACACATTTTACTCCATGTCCTTTGTAGGGGACAGTGGGACTTGCTTTTTCCCATTTTTAACCCTTGCCCTCAAATACACTAAGCTTCATATGTTTTGGCAGGAAAGACATTGGTGTCCATTACTGCCAATGTGATAACCAGGGACAGATTTTTTAAACTTTGCCAGTCCATCAAATGACCTTGCCATCCTGGATGACCAGAAAAACGAGGATGCTCTTTGGAAGGTCAGGTCTCTTTCAACAGAGACCAACAGTCAACAAGGCTGCCTCAATTGATCAAGATCCCTCAAAGCTGGCAAAGATGAGCAAATGATTCCTTTTACAGGCCAGCGTCCTGTGCACCAATGTGAGCCTGAGAAACCAAATCTCACAGGTCGCAGGGCCTTTGTGGTTGCCAGTCCCACTGGTTTGGTGATTAATTTTGAAATCTACAGGAGTCAAAACACATTTCAAGACAAGCAGATGGGGATTGGAAGAAATACTGTTGTTTGCATGTTAGGGTCACTACCAGGAGGATGCAAACTTTTGATAACTGAAACTGGTCAGCTGTGCTAATGCCTTAAACATATACCAAAAAGTGGTTAAGAACCTTCTGTGAAACATCATACTGAGTGACATCATGTTCAGTGACATCACATTGAGTGACATCATAGCTTTGCCTGGGTGGTGATGGGGCAAAGCTATAATGTCACCCAATGTGTCATCGGAAGGGTGCTAGGCCCGCTTTTTATTTAACTATATTATATATTAATAAATAGAACAAAAATTCATTGTACTTCTTTAGGCAAAGCAAGACCCAGTGTCCATTACAAGGGACATGTTATAACTAATAAATAAATGACAGTTTTGAAAAAATGATCTGTGAGACATGTTTGTGACATCTCACGGACTTATGTTCTGTTAAAAAAATGTAAATATGAAAACTTTTTGCTTTCGGGTCTCAGGAGGGTATATCCCACACACTTATATAGAAATATATCCCACACAAATATGCAATATTACTCAATACAAGATTCAGAATTGGTTTATTAAGTAGTAAAAATGTGAATTAAACAAAAAACTAAAATGATGCATGAAAATAAATAAATAAACGAATCCGAAGTTTAAATTAGATAAACCATTAAAGTAAATTGTGAACTTGCCCGTGGTGGCCTGTGATCCTGTGATCCCTCACACAGTCTGGAGATTCTCCGTTACATCACTGTGTATAAACTGTGTCTGTTTCAGATGAGTTTACATTTATAATCTGCTTTACAAAGATAACGCACAGTGGGGAGATTTCTTAAATACAGCCACTTACTCTCACGGTGGTTTAAATACATGAGTGATGGAACCCGATGAAAATCCCACAGACACTCCTGAAACAGCTACAGTGTGTTTACACTCACATTAATACCCTGTGCTTTAGGAGTGTGTGTAAAGGTCTCTTGGAGCTCTTGAGAACTCTCAGTGAAGAGGGTTTGGGTGTGAAAGGTCTGTGGTGCCTCTTCACTCGGGGGTTCAACCCCAGTGTGTGTGTTGTGAGCCCAGACTATAGAGTCATCAATCTCAGGGTGACAATAGAGATCAAAACTGACGAGGGATCGGACGTGCCTCTTCCTCTGCTCTATACACCGCTCTGTGACTGAGACAATGGACAAAGCGCGAGGTCAGTCAGGGTGGGACACGACACCCGCATCGTCCCGTGTGAAAATGAACCCCCAGAGTGAAGCCCAGATAACACTACCACTAACTCAGTGCTTCTTATTGTCGTGTTTCCGCAACATAGTGATGATGTCATCAAGTCCCGGTGCTTCAGCACTACTCTTTCCTAATCATTAGTTAGTATCATTAGTTAGTATCATTAGTTGGTCTTATTAGCTAGTATTATTAGTTAGTCTTATTAGTTAGTATCATTAGTTAGTATCATTAGTTAGTCTTATTAGCTAGTATCATTAGTTAGTATAATTGGTTAGTATCATTAGTTAGTATCATTAGTTAGTCTTATTAGCTGGTATCATTAGCTAGTATCATTAGTTAGTATCATTAGTTAGTATCATTAGTTGGTCTTATTAGCTAGTATTATTATTTAGTCTCATTAGCTAGTATCATTAGTTAGTCTCATTAGCTAGTATCATTAGTTAGTATCATTAGTTAGTATCATTAGTTAGTATCATTAGTTAGTATCATTAGTTAGTCTTATTAGTTAGTATCATTAGTTAGTATCATTAGCTAGTATCATTAGCTAGTATCATTAGTTAGTCTCCTAATGTTCTGTTCACAAAGCTACGGCATCACTTACCATCAATATGCAGTAGAAGATGGAAGGGCACTGTTCATAAAAATCAGGCAAGATATTCAGCATTAGTCAAAAGTTTGTACACCCCTTATTCTAACTCCATGGTTGTTCCTGATGTTTATTTCTTTCTACTCTG
>NC_071100.1:607500-627500 GCF_024256425.1 Clarias gariepinus | reverse complement strand
TGAAGAAGAATAGCGTGATCAACAGTGTCAAAAGCTGCACTGAGGTCAAGTAATACAAGCATAGTTACACAACCCTGATCAGAGGCCAATAGAATGTCATTTACTACTTTAACGAGCGCTGTCTCTGTACTGTGATGAGGCCTAAATCCTGACTGATACAGTTCATGTATGCCATTTCTATGTATATATGAGCATAGCTGCTCCGCTACTATCTTTTCCAGGATCTTAGAGATAAAGGGGAGGTTTGATATTGGTCTGTAACTGGACAGCTGACAGGGGTCGAGGTCAGGTTTCTTAATTATTGGTTTGATAACTGCTAATTTAAAAGATTTTGGAACATATCCAATGCTGAGTGAAGAATTAATTATTCTCAACAGGGGTTCTATTATTGCTGGTACTATCTGTTTAAGAAAATGTGTCGGTACAGGATCTAATATACAGGTTGATGAATTTGAAGAAGAGATGAGTGAAATTAGTTCATTCTCTTCAAGGGGAGTAAAGTATTCTAGGTTCTGATCTGACATGGCTAGATTAACATCTGCATCAATTACATTGTTCGGTTTCAAAACCTCAATTTTATGCCTAATATTTACAATTTTATTATTAAAAAAGTTCATGAAGTCCTCACTATTGCATGATGTTGTTGTGGAGATTTCTGCAGTGGTCTTATTTCTGGTTAATTTGGCTACAGCAATAAAGAAACGTAAGAGCAACACGACCCTGTTATTAGCAACTTACATGTTAAATATATTCTGATTTCTGCAAAGCTGCCAAGTGTACATTATTAGAGCACTGGATAAAGACATCTGAGTGGCGTTTCATGATGGTTTGTCTCTGTATACGCTGAATTTCAACCTTTTATTATGATTTTTTTTATTTAACCCTCGAATATAATCTTTTACAGTTTTATTTCTTTTTACATCTCAGTGTAAAGTCGTTTTAGCTCCTAATATAGTTCATAAACTAATGAAAAGATTTTTATTTATTAAAACACATTAAAGCAATTTCCCTCTGGGATTAATAAAGTTCTTTGAACCTTAAATGTTTAGTCTTTTTTAAGAGACAGCGTTCATTACACCTTTCTAACCAAAAACATTCAGTTTCCATTGATGGTGGTTTATTGGGGTTTTTCTTATTATAAGTTTAAGTTACAAAAATAGCAAACATTTTATTGTATTATACAATGTTTAAATAAATAGTTTTGTAATATCTAGTGGGGGGATTAAGGGTCATAAAAACAAAAATAAAATAAAATAATGCTTTTTATTTTCAAAAAAAACATACTATTTATTTTATAACATTTTTTATTTTATTTTAATTTTCAACAAAATCCCAGAACTCAGCTAAATTAAACCTAAAACATATACAAACTAAAACAAATCATCAACAAAATTATAAAAATACTAGAATGTTTTTTTTTCCATGAAAGGTGAATTAGTTTATATTTTATTCAATTATATACTTTAATTATTAAGGACAGAGTCTTGTGCTAATATTATTATTATTATAATGAGGGCCTAAGCACTATATGGTGTCTAGGACCCTCTTGTTTTTTTAAGGATTATTAATTTCATTTTTCCCACTATTTTGGAGTTTTGGAGCTCTGAACATGACAGTGAAGTCACATTACTCACACGGCCTTCACAGTCACCTGATCTCACTCCAGTACAGCGGCGCTGGCCACGTCAGGGCGCTCTGCCGACAAATCTGCAGTGCCTGCGTGATGATGTCATGTCAATATGGAGCAAAATCTTTAAGAAGTGTTTTGGGCTGTGTTGCATCTGTGACATAAAGCAGCTCTAAAGGCTAAAGCAGTCCGACCCAGTACTAGCAAGGTGTTCCTAAGGAAGTGGCCGATATCCTTTAGCATGTAAAATGTGGAATGAAGACCTGTCATGTGTTCAGGGGGACTCGTATATTGAAACCTGTCCGACTTCAGTTCTCTAGCATGCACTTCACCACAGCCATATTTTCCTGTCTCAACTCCCTTTGTGACAAGACTTTAATAAGCATAATAAAGTGTGTAAACACTGGGCAATGTATGACCTGCTCACACACTCCTTTCCCTGGTTTTTTTTTAAGCCATTTAGTTAATCAGGATAATGACTCATGACTTCTCAGGGAGTTTTTCCTTGCCACCGTCACCTTTGGCTTGCTCTTTAAGGAGAAACTGGCAATGTTTTATTTTATATAAAGAACTGAAATTTCTGTAAAGCTGTTTAGCAACAAGGTGTGCTGTTAGAAGTGCTTGACAAATAAACTTTAATTTATCTCCACGATGAGGGTACTTAAAGCTAATTGAATTTCAAACCCAATAACATCTAAGTCACATGTATCTTAGTTGTTGTGCTACAACTATATATTACCTTTTTCAGCAAAATAACTTTAACATGCACAATATTCACTTTTCAAACTCACAAATATCATCATAAACATGTAAATTCCTTAACCTCTGACGTGATTCTTGTGGCACTGCCACAAAATAAAAACAGATGACACCAAATGAGTTGAAACTGTGTTTATTTTGTATTACTTGTTTTATTTTCTGTTATTATTATTTTCTGTTAGCACAAAGTGTTTTAATTTTTCAAATTCTACTCTCTAAAATTATTTACTTTAACAATTAAAAAAAATTTATAATATGGCATTGTTCAATCAAGTCTAAAAATAACACAATGCATAGATATATGCTGGTGCAGGTGAATGATCTTTTCAAGGTACATTGCTTCCCTAACATGATGTAAAAACCTTCTGGTTTCAAAAACAGTAAAGAGAAAGAGTAGCACCCAAAAAGGGAGTATGATGTATGATATACAGAGACACCCACAAATAAAACTGATTAGGTAAGTGATAACATGAATAATATTCCCAAACCCTATTTTAGTCTAATAGTTTTTAATATGTATATGAAAAATGAGTAGTTTGTATGAAAAAGAATTGACCACCATAGATAGCAGGTTTAAAAGTGTTAAGGACGGGACATAAAAGCGCTAGAAGTGAACGAGTAAGTGGAAGTGGAGCTGGAGGTGTAATCCACGCTGCCTCTGCGTGATCCACTCCTGGATCCGGATCTAGATCCAGTGCGAGAACTTGATCCAGACCCAACATTATAGGGGCTGCTGATACCCTTGGTGGACACAGATGTGGCTTGGAGCATTTTCATTCCATTGGTCTCCTCCACCATGCAGTTATCCATAGCCTCTTTATATGAAATCTTCAGCTTTGTTTTAGGACAGGTCAGGGTCTTCATGTAGTTCCTGGTGTCCTGCAGCTTTTGGGCTCCTTTACCATCAAGCCATCCCCTTCGAATGGCTTCTTCGATACTGACTCGCTTACCACTTCCTGGTTCAAGCAGTCCCCCGGTCAGGTACTGGAATTCCAGAAACCTCTGCCCAGCCTCATATGGCAACCATTTTTCTTTAATGGCCTCTGCAGCAGACATTCTCCTTTTGGTCTTTAAATCCTCAAACCCAGTGTAAGCTTTGTAAGCTGCTTTGAGCTTGTTGGCCATTTCCTCATCAATGATGCTCTGTATTACAGCATTCTGCAGAGTGAGCCTTTTACCAGTGGAAGGGTTGATGATACCTCCAGTGCACGCCTGGGCCTCTAGGAGCTTCTGGGCCGTGATCGTGTCGACTATTCCCCGGCGCTGAGCTTCAGTGATTGTGATCTTTTCCAAAGTTTCACTGTCAAAAATGGCTGCCACTGGGCTCTGGTCATCCAGTATATCAGAAGGAGGGGAGAGTGTGATTGAAACATTGGCAAAGCGTTGGCGGACAGTTGGAGAAGACGGTGTGACATCAGTCGGGCTACTGCAGGTTGTAAAATCTTCTGGAATGCTGGTGCAGATGGAAAGCTCTGAACCTGTGGTTTTGCTCGAAAAAAGATTAGCAAACTGGGTGAGTGAGAGGGTTCCTGAGCGGTACTGGTCTAAGGCACTTTTCTGAATAATGCCCCTCTCCAGGGAGTCCTGTACATCATATTGTGTACCTGTTTTGCGGTCAACGATAACTAGCCGAGTCTTGCCAGCTGAATCTGTGATGGTGATCTCCTCCCACTCGCATTCCTGTTCTGAAAGATTCAGAAATGTGTCGTAGTCAATCAGCTCCCTATGATAAGCCTCACGAACAGACATCTCTTTGCCTGTCTCGGGGTCTACGATCACCACTCTCCTCTTGCGAAGAGTGTTCTTTTGACTCGACTGTTGCTTGTTCTTGTTCTTGTCCTTTAGAGGCAGCAGGAGCAGACCAGTCTTGGGATCTGACATACATCTCTTCTGCAGCTGCAGATAAGTCAGGTTTTCATGAGTGTTTGGGTCAAAAAATCCTTTTGTGTCATCACCTTCATATGTCAGAATATCATTCATCTCTCGGTCAAAGTAACCTCTACGATAAGCCACTTCCACATCAATGCGATGGCTCTCTTTAGGATCAATAATGCCACCACTGGCTATTTGAGCCTCCAGGAGCCTTATTCCATGCCCCTTTTCAATAAGCTCTTTCTCAATAGCTTGAAAGAGTGAGATGAGTTTCCCTGTACCAGGATCACGGTATCCAGTGACAGCCTTCTCAGCAGACAGCAGTTTATCTTTAAATTCTTTACCTACTAGACCTCTCTTCCATGCCTCCTCCACTGTAAAGTAGGCATTATTGACTGGATCAATCATGAAGCCTGAAGCAGCTTGTGCTTC
The DNA here is from genome assembly GCF_024256425.1 of Clarias gariepinus. Lineage (NCBI taxonomy): Eukaryota > Metazoa > Chordata > Actinopteri > Siluriformes > Clariidae > Clarias > Clarias gariepinus. The sequence goes on along the minus strand of NC_071100.1, from coordinate 622,810 downwards.
CAGGAGCTCCAAAGTTGTTCCTCGACGGAGAAGATTTTCTTTCATGGCCTGGTAGAAGGGCAGGACCCTATCCTGAGCCTCATCATAAATTCCAGCAATGCAGCCAGAGCCAGATAGGTAATTTTTCAGCCTATTTTCAATATCTTTTGCTGTGAGCGTGCCTTGTTTCACTTTGTCCAAATCTCCCTTATTAATCAGGTTGGACTCTACAAGCTCTGTGAGTGAAACTTGGCCACGTATTCCCTGCACGTACCAGGAGTTCTCACTTATGGGGAGCAGAAGAAGACCACTTGCAGGTTCTGGAACACACATCCTCCTCAAGTCACTGTAGCTGATCTTTTCGGCAGTTGCTGGATTGATATAGCAAGCTGGCTTTTTGTTCAGTGTTCGATAAAGCTCTTCATCAATCAAGCCACGGTCTAAGGCAGTATCTTTGGGTAGAAACACGCTCAGCACAGGGTCAACTATCCCTCCCACTGCTTCTTGAGCCTGGAGCAGTCGAATTGCCCTCTCTTTATCAAGTTGTCCTTTCTTGCATGCCTGTCCAACGGACAAAAGCTTTCCTGTGAATGGATCCTTAAACCCTGTACAAGCTGCCTCAGCTGTAATGAGGATGTCCCTGTTCTCTGTTTCAACAATGCCCCTCGAGCAGGCTGTATCAACTGGCATTTTCTCATTAAACTTTGGATCAATCATATGGCCAGTGGCAGCTTGAGCTTCCAGCAACATTATGGCACTCTCTGGACTTAGGAGTTCTCTACTTTTAGCTTCAGTGATTGGCATTTTGTTCTGAGAACCTTGCTGAACACCTGCAATAATGCCTGTACCTTTAAGACTGGGTTGGATTTCCACTGAAACGTCAGACACTGTGATCTGGCCCTTCAGCAGTTTTTCAAGGGTAGATTTATTAATTATGCCACAGTCGCATAGCTGATGAGCCGTTACCTTTCGGCGAATACCATCAAAAACAAGCTTTGATGGGTCAATTGTAACAGCTTTCTCATCTGTCTGAGTCTGCTTACTGAAGGCACTTGGACGTTGCTGCAGCTTCTTCAGCTCTCTTTCTAGAGCCTCTCGCTTGCGAGTGAGTTCAGACACTTCATACTCGGACGTCTGTAGTCGAGACCGGTATCGTTCCTCCACGCTTCTGAGCTCAGCAGTAAGTTTTAAGAGGTCATTGTGCAGTGAAGACCTGTCCCTCTCTGCCTTGTCTTTATCTGCCTGGCACTGTCTAATCTGACCATCCTTTAACTCATATTGGCTTTTCCAGTAGTTAAAATCCTTGCTCATTTTGTCGAGTTCCTCTTGGAGGCGCTGCTTCAGACGCGTTTCATTTTCTAGTGACATCTTGATGCGACTCAGCTCTTCTTCAGAGCGCTGTTGCTTTCCTTTGTCCATTTCAAGGAGCCTAAGTTTGGCCAGAAGACTATCTTTCTCTTGTTGGATTGCTGTATATTTTGTCTGAGACTCGTGGATCGTCAGAGATGTCTAGAGAAAAAACAAAACAAAACAAGAACATGATATTATTATACATTTAACTACTTACACCATGATATAAACAAACACACTGCTAAGCATGAAGCATGAAAGCAGAAGCATGAGGCATGGAATAAATTTAAGAGTCTTGTTAAATTGGGTGATCTGGTTACAGCAGGGTGATAAAGCAAAGTGCAAAAGCGTTAATCAGCAAAAGCAGCATTTACAGGAATTTGGTGGATTTGATAATGTAATTTATCCACAAAAATACCTCCGTATATTGCTTTTGGATTTTGGCTATTTCCGCCTTTAAATTTTCTCTCTCTTTTGACAGCTCATTAATGTGGGCCTGGAGCTCTAGCACTTTCTTATTTGAGCTCTGAAACTGGAGCTGTATGGCCGACAGTTGGGCCATATGTTCACTCTCGCTGCTGTTTTTGTTGCTCCGTAAGTCATCCCGTTCCTGGCGTACACTTCTCAGCTCCTCCTCTAGCTTCAGCCTTTCTTTGGTAAGGTTTTGAGTAAGACTCTTAAGCTTCTCAATTTCACTCATGCTTTCATTCAGCCCTCGGCTCTTCTCCTCTATGGTCTTGGACAGAGTCTCATTGCGCAGGTTGACCTCACGGACACGGGCCTGCTCTTGAATCAGCTGCTGCTGCAAGGCTTTCAGCTCTGCTCCCAGCCTGGTAAGCTGCTCAGAGGTTACCATGTGTTCCTTTTGACATCTGTCCAGCTCCTCCTGGACACGACGGAAGTCCTGTTCATGCTTTCGGCTGATGGAACCCTCTTGCTCTTTATGAACACGGAGAGTGTTAATAGTAGATGTGTACTCTCTGCACAACTGGTTCACCCTTTCCAGCTCAGATTCTATTCTTTTTCTTCTTGTAAGTTCATCCTGATTGCCTTTTTTCTCTTTCTCCAGCTCAGCCTCGAGATTGTCTATCATGACCTGCAAATCCTTAATGCGAGTCTGCAGCCTGGTAGCGCTTTGCTCCACTTTACCTTTTTCACTTGCTTGCTTTGCCAGCTCGACACGAATAAGATTTGCCTCTTGTTCTGTGATTTTTAGCTTGTTAATGATTTCCAAGGAGGAAGTATGTTTTGCAAGCAAGTCTGCCTCTGACTGTCGAAGTCTTTGGTTCTCTTGTTCCAGATCTTTCCTTTTCCGTGTCTCCTCATCCAGGCTCTGAGTAAGAGTCAAAATCCGTCTGCCATTTTCTTGCGTTTTGTTGTTGGCCTGTGTGAGTTCGTTCTTGTACCTGGTCTCAAGTTCAGTTTTCTCTCGTGTGATGGTTTGAACATGTATTTCTAGCTCCTTTCGCTTCCTGTTCTCCTCTGTTCCTGAGGATCTTTGTTGGTGTGCTTCCTGTTCAGCCCTCTTTCTAGCTTCTTCCATTTGGCTCATTGACAACTTAAGCCTCCTGTGCTCCTCTTCGAGATCTCGTTTATCTTTCATGAGACTATCCAGCTGCAGCTTTAGGGTAGCACTGTCCTCCTCCTTTTGCTGCGTTGCCATTAGCATGCTGGTTTTTGTCACGTGGATCTCGGACTCATATGTTTGTTTTAGAGTACTGATCTCCTGGTTCAACTGGTTTCTTACCTTAGAGGTTTCAGATTCCGCTGCTCGGCGCCTGGAGGCCTCATCCTCCAGCTGCATCTTCATACGCTCAATCTCCCGCTCCTTGTCCTTGATGGCCTTTTCAAAGTCTATCTTGGACCAGTTAAGTTCATCCAGCTCTTTCTGTCTTTTGCGAATGGCAGCCTCGAACTCCTTTTGTTGGCTGGTGTAACGCTCCTCAGCCAGCCTGCGACTACGTTTCTCCTCTTCAATAAGCAGTGTAAGCCTTGCCACCTGATCATTTAGGTCTTTTAGCTGATTTTGGGTGCTGTCCAGGTTGTCCCTAGCTGCATTGTATTTCATAACCTCAGTGCTCTTCAATTCCTGCATAGAGATTAGCTGTTCCTTAGATTGAGAGAGCTCTAGTTTGTAACGGGCCAAGACGTCCTCCAGGGACTTGTTCTTTTGCGAGCCATCCTGCAGATCGCTCCTCAGACGCCTTAGTTCTTCCTCCAAAAGGTCAATTTTAGTGTTTCGAATCTAAAAAGAAGGGAACACATTGCAGGTGAACATGTTTGCTGTTAGGTTAATGTAGCCATAACTATAAAGCAATTATCATAATGTCATTCCACTTTTTCTGCAACATTGATTATTTCCCTGTAAAAATGCTTTACTCCTTACTAAACATATCTTGTTGCTCATTAGCCATATAACACACAGGACTTATTGATATGATGATGCAGGTATTACCTGAAGGTATTTTTGGATAAAAACATGACTCAAACACCCACCTTTAGCTCCTCCATGCTCCTCTGCAGCTCACCAAGAAACTTGTAGTAGTCAGTCGAGCGAGTCAGTAGCTCGATATAACGAGTCTGAATATCTGCAGCCTGATGTGATAAAGAAAGAAGGACAAGCAGAACAATAAAATGAGTCTTATCAAGTCCTGTAGAAATAAACCTCGACCATCATTTTATTTATGAAGCACGCTGAAAGCCTTTAACCCTGCAGTCGCATTAGCTGGTGTGTGTCAGTAAACACAACATCTGAAGCTAGATTTTATTAAATAACCTAATGCACTAATTTGTGTAAATGTGAGTTTGTCATGTGGGTAACTGACATTTTCTCAAGCACAAACGTTTTTTTGTTTGTACAGAACTATAGACAACACATGCTACAGTGCCATATCTAATTTGCATACAATCCATAAATTTAAATCTCGCTAAAATCAATTCATTAACGCTGCACATGTATGTGCATGAAAAAGACAATATTCAGCATTTACATAGACTGTCTGAGAAGTAACTTGTGTCTGACTGTTAACTGTTGTCCAACTTTCTACATATTTTGTTTCTTTTCTTATAAAATATAAAACTCATGACATGAAAATGCGTTTTATTCCAACTGTAATGGCAACATTGCAAACTGTCTATCCACACATAAGGAGTGTTGTGTCCCGTATACGAAGCAGGCCAATCACGGCATGTGGATTTGGATTTGAGTCCCTTGGGCCCTGGCCTTGAGTTTCCTCAGCATTAATATGAACATCTGCATTTCAATCCAAAAGTTGTGAACTGCAGGACTTAATTCTACACAACGTTCCTTTTTACATCAGTATTGTCGTAATAATTCAATTAATAAATAAATAACTTTTATGACAGTTAATCATTTGAGTAAAGGTTTGCTGAAAAAAACTTACAGGTTTAAACAGAATTGAGGTGGTGAATCTTTTTAGATCTGGTATTTATTAGATAATTATTTTGAAATAAATTAACATTTCAACTAGCGTCTGTCCGAACATCTGGCAAAAACACTTTTCTGTACATCGCGTATATGTACAGCACTGTTAGCTAGTGAAGTGTAGCTACCCCTGGCTAACACCTGGGTTCGGTTTATGCTTATGTGAAGGAGGCTGAGCCGTGTACCTCCTGGTTGACAACAGTGGCTGGAGACTGAAGCATGGTTCTCTTGATGGGAATGTTGAGCAGCGTTTCCAAGCCGGCACTGTAGGACGCCAGCTCCAGCTCGTAATCCTGATCAGGAGATGAAGTCAATAAATATGTTCTGTAAGGTATAACAGGACGTGTGTGTGTGCGTGTGTGTACCTTTATAGAGGCAGCACAGTTGCTTGCTTCCTTCTGCACTTCATCCACTTTTTCCTTCTTTCCCTTGATCTCAGAGTGGAGCGTCTGCCACACACACAGCAATACAGTCATTTAGAGAGAGAGAGAGAGAGTGTGTGTGTGTGTGTGTGTGTGTGAGAGAGAGAGACTGACCTTGTGTTGGTTGAGATGGTCGTTCAGGTCTTGCACAGAGTTCAGCTTGTAGGTCTGCAGTGTGTCCAGGCGACGACTCGACTGGTCGATCCACTGGTCAACGTTTGAGCTGGTCTGTTTGAACTGGCCCAGCTGCTTCTCCTGTTTCTCCAGATCACCCAGCCTGACACACACACACACACATTGATCATGAAGCTTTGTTCCGGATGGTTCTGTATCATGTGCCACACTGTGTGTACAGGTGAGGATGTGTCTGCTCTCTCTCTCTCACCTGGTGTTGATCTGGATGTCGATGCGATCCCAGCGTTTTTTCATCTGGTCCACCACTTCAGAGAACTTGGCCAAGTCCACGTCACACTGGTGGAAGCTATGATCGATCTGTGAATTGGCCTGAACAGCCTGATCCAGGTCTTTTTCCATTGCACGCAGAACCTCCTTCCTCTGCTCCAGTTCTATCTTCATGTTCTGTGGAGGAGTGAGATGTTCTGTTCAACTGCGTTTATGACACAGAGACCTTCCTCCTGTCCCTCCAACATACTTCAATGTTAAATGTGGAGCCCCTATACAAAATCTATACATGTTGTCAGGTGTGTGTATGTGTGTGTGTCCACCTTAAGTGTTTTACGGTAGTCCTGCAGTTCACTAATGTCCAGAGAGCTTGTCTCTTTCTCCGTCAGTCGAGCTTCATGAACTTTAATAATGTCCTCAGCACGAATGAGGCCCTGCATGAGACCTCTCAGAGCAGAGAGTCTGCAACACACACACACACACACACACACACACACACACACACACACACACACATGACATTAAAAACCTATATTAACATGCTCAAAAAAAACACATGGAAAACACAACAAGAATGTAAGGGTAGAATGTAAAAAAGTAAAGTTTATGAGGTGCAACGTGGACATCACTGTCCTGAGTGGGACCAGCTTCCCCTGGAAAAGACATCCTGCTGGTGGACAATTCTGAAGGAGAACTGCCAAGAAAAATTGCACCTGTCACCCTGACCGAACCTCAGTGAAAGACTGCGGTCTTTCAGAATCCTTTTAAGCAACAAAAATGTCTCATTGTGTATGCACTAAGCTTTAACATTAATGAATGAGATTGTTTCTATCAGTCACTGGATGGAAGAACTTTTCCAAATCCTCTCGTTTGGTTCTTTATGGAGTGCCTGATGGGCATGGTAAAGTCACATGACATTAAACTTCTCACTCTCAACATGACCCGGCCATCCAAAAGTGGCACTTAACTGACTAAATCATAGTGTGGTGTGAGGATTTTGCTGATGTGCTCATAAGTGCAAATTCCACAAGTCAATGTGAACATCTCTCAGATTGCAAAGAGCACCAAGAAGAGACTTCATTTTCCCTGACTAAGGAAAGGCGGCTGGGACACACCCTAGATGAAATGAAGCAAGAATGAACCATGTTTAACCTCTGTGTCTAAAAATAAACAGTGATACTCCATAAACTCTGAGTTGTGTGAGGACACACCACTAATAACTGACTATAGGGCAAAAAAATAAACAATAAAAAATCAGGTTGATGGGAACTCTGAGACCACGGACAATGTCCTCATTCATGGAAGGAAACTTTATAAGGAAGTTAACAAAAGTGCATAAAACCAGCCAGAATCCTACCTAGAGGTTCTAACAGCGTTCAGTTCACTCAAAGACCATAAGGCTGCTTTTACACCAGGTATGATTGATTCGTCCCATGTACAGGTATGATTGTGTCCCCTTTACTCAGTCCTTCTCCAAAGCTTTTGCTTAAGTAATATTATTACTGCCCCTGAGGACAGTTGTGTATCTACACTCCTCGATACAGCAGGTGTCAGTATGAACCTAGTTGGTTTATTGCAATTTACCGATAAACACAAAGAGAAGAAGAGTACAAGGAAGTTGACCTTCAACTCTGTGCCTAATATTATTGATATTTTTAGAGGAAATGTCAACAGCTGGAGGATTTTGGGGGAACTGTTAACTACCGACTGCCTTCCTACTTCATGAGCTCTGGCTGTACAGTTCAGAGAATGATATTGCTCGAATAAGCAGACATGAGAAACAGAAGCCTCGGTGATGTTGTGGTTTAAACAGCAGGTAATTTCCGTGATCAGGTATGGTATCTGAATTAAACAAGGACACCAAGGAGTTACTCGAGCAGAACGGGTATCTTGGCCCAATAATTAAGCCCAAGAAAGATGAGAGGAGTCACAGTCTGTGCTGCACAAAACTTGTGGAGGGGTGAAAACCTGGATACTGGATCTGCTAATCGTAACCTTGGTCGTAAATCTTTCACCTCAAGCTGGAAAAACCAGACCAAATGAGAGTACTGCTCCAACTACCACTTATACACGCACCAGATCTAGTGCAGGACAGACGTAGATGTGATTATGACTCAAGTGTTATATGAGTGTGTGTGTGTATACCTCTGTAGATAAAAGCTGGAGAAGCTCTCCAGGCTGCCAAGTTTTTGGTTGATGAGATCGAGTTCAGTTCTGAGGAACTTGGCCTGACCTGGGTCAGCGGTCGCTTCCTGCTTTATCACCAACTCTCTCAGGCGCAGGTACTCATCACGGATCGAGCCCAGGTCAGTGTGGACACCCTGACACACACACAGATGTTTTTACACGTTCTGTTTCCTGGGATAAAACAGTGTGTGTGTGTGTGTGTGTGTGTGTGTGTACCTGCAGCAGCTGCAGCCTCTGTGTACACTCCTGCACACTGTTTTCTCTCAGCGGGACATGCAGGTGTTGGCTCAGCCCGCTCTCGGCCACCTCCAGTCTGCGCCGCAGAGTGTGTGTGAACGAGAGCAGGTCCTGTGTTGTTTGTTGGAAGTTCTTGGATGAAGAGTCCGGCTCCACAAATCCGCCGGAAGAAGGCTTGGTTGGCTTGGGTGGCTCCTGTCTTGGTTGGTTTCGATCCACCACTACTGGTATAGTTTGAGTTGGTATCCCAGCTAGACACAAAACACACACATACATGTTTACACAGTGACCTACTGTACATGGTACAGAAGTGTGTGTGTGTGTGTACTTACCAACGCCAGGCTGTATTTGGGTGATCATGGTGTCGTAGCGTGACTGTGCGCCACTGTACTCTGCCTCCATCTTCCTTTTGTCCGCATCTTCGAACATCTTAGACTGATGACTGAGACGCCGAAACTCCTCGTAGTGGTACTCCAGATTCTTAATGATGTTACGGTACTCCTCAGGCCTCATAGTAGACAACTAACACACACACACACACACACACACACACACACACACTGGATTAGACATTACATACACACCTACAGAACCATCTAATCCAGAGCTGGAGAGCTCGGAATGACCACGCCCTCTATTGGATATTAGCACCGCTCCTTTTGTGACTCCACAAAATGATTAACACTTTTAGAAGCCTATGTCAGGGGCTGCCTTAAGAAGGTTCCTGCCCAGTCAACAAGACATCATGAGTTCGAACACATCATGGGAATGTGACAGAGAGGATCGCGGGTGTCTGTAAGCTCGCACAGGCATCAGTGGGCAGACAGTGCTCTCTTCTCAGTGTGACCTCTAACCAGCTGAGAGTCAGAGAAAGACCATCGATCCTGTGTGAACTAATGTTTAGTGTCTGATTTGTTACAAAGTATAACACAATATTAAAAGTATCTTATGAAGACAGTAATGCTGTGTAACTTGTGTCGTTGAGTATTTAAACATCATGTCTCATACAAAGTGAGGACCTTTTTTGTCCTGCCGGTCTTTTGCTCCACATTCCAGTCCAGTGGGTGGCAGCACTGCACCAACAACACGCAGACTCAACAGAAGGTGAAGCAGTAATCTCTTAAAACGTTGAGTATTTGCAGAAGATGAAGGCAGTTTGTATTTTCCGGCAAGTTCACCTAATTCAATAACTAAATACGAGGTGGTATCAAAACATTTCGACACTAGTTTTGTAACACAGTCACTTTACCACGTCTGATATTTCATCAGGGACAGCCGGTTAGAAAGAACTTGAAATTCTGCGATGAGTTCTCTAATGCTGCAACAAGTCGTTCGAGGTGTTTTAATGGGCATGTGCGCTTCAAGATCAGTAGAACTTCACTGGAAGACGACAAGAGATCAGAAAGAGCTCAAAACCTGAAAATGTCAAAACCATTTGGTAACTTTGGTCAATCACAACATCACAGTCCAGGTGATCCTCACGTGTGATTTGAACATATGCCGAGTCGCTGCCGAGTTCACTGACCCAGGAGCAGACCCAGGACCCCGTCCTTCATGTCCAGGATCATTAATGGTGATGACACTTGGGTGTATCTCAGGGTACGTCCATGAAATGGAGCGACAGTCTTCACAGTGGAAGAGCGCGTCATCTCCACGAGCAAAGTATGGCGAGGCAGGTCTGCAGTGCGAAAAACCTGGCCCAGAGGCCAGAACGTCACTAGCCAATTCTACTGTCAGGTTTTACAGCGTCTGAGGGAAGACATAAGCCCAATCCCAATTCTACCCCTTACCCCTACACTTAGCCCTACCCCTCCGTTTGGCGCGTTCACGTGAAGGGGTAGGGGTGTCTCATTTCTCTTTTGGTTGGAGGGGTAGGGGGAAGGGGAAGGGCCAGATAGCTTTTTATAGATTTTTCAGGACCTCACTTCAAACGAAGGGCTAACGAAATTTTCAAGATGGCCGCTCACTCGAGCAAGCAGACCCGTAAATTTAACGAATTTTTGCGATTAATAAGGATTTTTATGACAAGTTTTCATTACATGTATATAAATTTTAGTCTTGTGTTTGTGTTTATGGTGATGTTTTGTAAAAAAACGTTTGCAAAAAAAACGCTAAAGTTTGCTAGCGGATAGCACCGATTGCGCAATATTACAAAAATATATTTTTATGTCATATACACTTTATTGCATGCTACAAACAAATATGAAAGTTCAGTAGCACGGCAGTTTGCCGAGCTTTTGATAACGCAGTGTTTGTTTTGCTTACGGCCATACTGTATGTGTACATGTAAATGAACGGATACGTATGATGACGTATAACAGTGTTGTAGTGGTGTCCCATTTCTTAGGGGAAATATTTTAACCCTTCCCCTTTCCACTTCGTTTCAAGGGACAAGGGGAAGGGGCGAGGGGTAGGGGAAGGGGTAGGGGAAGGGGTAGAAAATAGAATTAGGATTGGGCTTTAGTGTGAAAGCGACTGGATCTGTGGCTCGCAAATCTCAAAGTCAAAAGTGTGAATTGATTCTGTACATTAAATCAAAGCTACTCTAAGCCTGAGAATGTGATTTAAGAGTGTGTGCCATAACACAAATGTCCTTCTCCAACAACACAATGAAAAAGAACAGCTTCGGTACTCAGCTTCCTTCATGATGATGTCATGGTTCCTGACCAGGAAGTTCTGATGCAACTGGAAAGTTCTGAATATTATGGGGAAAAAATCTGAGTGTGCTCGGACAATAATGTAATGAAATGAATTGTGGGACTGGATAAACTCTCAAACACTACAAAATGTTCCACCTTGTGTGTGTGTGTGTGTGTGTGTGTGTGTGTGTGTGAGAGAGAGAGAGTGTGTGTGTGTACCATGTTGAGGGTGAGTGAGTTGATCTGATTGATGTCCTTCATGCAGTACTGCCAGGAGATCAGACTCTTGATGTTGATGTACAGCTGGTTCCAGATACCCATGACGGCTTCGTAGTACTTCTCGTTCCTGTACAACACACACACACACACACACACACACACACACAAGCACATATTGTATAACTGTGTCATGTTCAGGGTTCATGTCATGTCTAGACCTCCTCTAGATAAAGTCATTGCTTGTGTGTTTGAGTGTGTGTGTGTGTGTGTGTGTGTGTGTGTGTGTGTGTAAGCATACTTGTTGGCCAGCTCAGTGCACAGTGGGTTTGGTGGAGGGACGATGAGACACACAGACGGGATGAGCATGTCCAATCCTCCGGGCCCGGTCACGTTCCACTTACTGCGCTGAGAGTTATCCTTTAGTATCGCCTCATTTCCTTTTAAAATACCCTTCTGTAACACACACACATACACACACACACACACACACGTATGGTATATAGTATCGTATGGTATATAGTATCTTATGGTATATAGTATCGTATGGTATATAGTATCGTATGGTATATAGTATCGTATGGTATATAGTACTGTATGGTATATAGTATCGTATCGTATGGTATATAGTATCGTATGGTATATAGTATCGTATGGTATATAGTATCGTATGGTATATAGTATCGTATGGTATATAGTATCGTATGGTATATAGTATCGTATCGTATGGTATATAGTATCGTATGGTATATAGTATCGTATGGTATATAGTACTGTATGGTATATAGTATCGTATGGTATATAGTATCGTATAGTATACAGTATCGTATGTTATATAGTATCGTATCGTATGGTATATAGTATTGTATGGTATATAGTATCGTATGGTATATAGTATTGTATGGTATATAGTATCGTATAGTATACAGTATCGTATGGTATATAGTATCGTATCGTAAGGTATATAGTATCGTATGGTATATAGTATCTTATGGTATATAGTACTGTATGGTATATAGTATCGTATGGTATATAGTATCGTATAGTATACAGTATCGTATGGTATATAGTATCGTATCGTATGGTATATAGTATTGTATGGTATATAGTATTGTATGGTATATAGTATTGTATGGTATATAGTATCGTATAGTATACAGTATCGTATGGTATATAGTATCGTATCGTATGGTATATAGTATCGTATGGTATATAGTATTGTATGGTATATAGTATTGTATGGTATATAGTATCGTATGGTATATAGTATTGTATGGTATCTACTATAGTCTCGTATCGTATATAGTATTGTATGGTATATAGTATCGTATGGTATATAGTATTGTATGGTATCTACTATAGTCTCGTATCGTATATAGTATTGTATGGTATATAGTATCGTATGGTATATAGTATTGTATGGTATCTACTATAGTCTCGTATCGTATATAGTATTGTATGGTATATAGTATCGTATGGTATATAGTATTGTATGGTATCTACTATAGTCTCGTATCGTATATAGTATTGTATGGTATATAGTATCGTATGGTATATAGTATCTACTATAGTCTCGTATCGTATATAGTATCGTATAGTATATAGTATCGTATAGTATATAGTATCGTATGGTATATAGTATCGTATGGTATATAGTATCTACTATAGTCTCGTATCGTATATAGTATCGTATAGTATATAGTATCGTATGGTATACAGTATCGTATGGTATATAGTATCGTATCGTATGGTATATAGTATCGTATGGTATATAGTATCGTATGGTATAGCATCTAATTGTACCTTTTCAGATTCTTGTATCAAATACTATTTTATCATATCATACAGTATTGTGTATTATCATATTGCAACATATTATATTGTCTTTTACAGTGTATTGTATCGTACAATATCGTATGGTATCGTTTCATATAGTATCATATTGTACATATTATTTCATATAGTAGGGTTAGTTAGTGTGTGCATGCCCACATGTGTGTTACCTGGTCCTGTTTAAAGTCACACAGAGCCTTTACTATCACCGGGGTGCTGCTCTTGTATTCCGGGTTTCGAGGTTTCAGACACACGATATTCTTTGACTTGTTGACCAGCGTCTGTACCTGCCTCCTATTCTCCATCAGTCTGTCCTTCTCTTTCTAAACACACAGACACACACAGAGATGTGAAGGAGAAAACAGTTTTAAAATACAATAAAAATCTTCTTCATCTTCTACACAGCACATCCTGTACAGGGTCATGGGAGGCCTGGAGCCTATTCCAGGAAACTCTGGGCACCACACACACAAACGCACACACACACACTCATTCACACACTATGGGGAATTTGGGAACACTAATTAGTCTTCCCTAATCTGCATGTCTTTGGACTGTGGGAGGAAACTGGAGTACCCGAAGGAAACCCACCAAGCACGGGGAGAACATGCAAACTCCATGCACACAGATCCGAGGCTATGTTTTTTTTTTTAAACCATTCTGCGTGCCTTAAATTGCCCCATGGGGATAAATAAAGTTGGATTTGAATTGAACTGAATTACCACTACGCCACTGTGCTGTCTAGTACTAAAGATATTAAAAACATTTTGTAGGAGTGTGTGTGAGTGTGTATGTGTATTTATACCTCCAGGTCTTTCACTAGCTCAGTAAGAGTAGGCAGAGCTGTAGTTTTATTGCAAGTGAATTTCTTGCGGATGTTTTCATCATCTCTCTGAAGTTTGGTGTACGTCTCATTCGCCTCCTTAAAAAACTAAAAAAAACAAAACAGGAATGAAGGACTGTACTTGACCTTGGGTAGAGAACTGTCCCTGGCCGTGGGTATAGGACTGTCCCTAATGATGGTTATAGGACTGTCCCAGGCCTTGGGTATAGGACTGTCCCTAGGCGTGGGTATAGGACTGTCCCTGATGATAGGTATAGGACTGTCCCTGGCCGTGTGTATAGGACTGTCCCTGATGTTTTGAATAGGACTGTCCCTGGCCATGGGTATGGACTGTCCCTGGCCGTGGGTATAGGACTGTCCCTGATGATTGGTATAGGACTGTCCCTGGCCGTGGGTATAGGACTGTCCCTGATGTTTTGAATAGGACTGTCCCTGGCCGTGGGTATGGACTGTCCCTGGCTGTGGGTATAGGACTGTCCCTGATGATTGGTATAGGACTGTTCCTGGCCGTGGGTATAGGACTGTCCCTGATGATTAGTATAGGACTGTTCCTGGCCGTGGGTATAGGACTGTCCCTGGCCGTGGGTTTAGGACTGTCCCTGATGATGGGTATAGGACTGTCCCTGGCCGTGGGTATAGAACTGTCCCTGATGTTTTGAATAGGACTGTCCCTGGCCGTGGGTATGGACTGTCCCTGGCCGTGGGTATGGACTGTCCCTCGCCGTGGGTATAGGACTGTCCCTGATGATTGGTATAGGACTGTTCCTGGCCGTGGGTATAGGACTGTCCCTGGCCGTGGGTATAGGACTGTCCCTAATGTTTTGAATAGGACTGTCCCTGGCCGTGGGTATGGACTGTCCCTGGCCGTGGGTATGGACTGTCCCTCGCCGTGGGTATATGACTGTCCCTGATGATTGGTATAGGACTGTTCCTGGCCGTGGGTATAGGACTGTCCCTGATGATGGGTATAGGACTGTCCCTGGCCGTGGGTATAGGACTGCCCCTGGCCGTAGGTAAAGGACTGCCCCTGGCCGTGGGTATAGGACTGTACCTGATTATGGGTATAGGACTGCGCCTGGCCGTGGGTATAGGACTGTACCTGATTATGGGTATAGAACTGTACCTGGCCATGGGTATAGGACTGTCCCTAGGCGTGGGTATAGGACTGTACCTGATTATGGGTATAGAACTGTACCTGGCCATGGGTATAGGACTGTCCCTAGGCGTGAGTATAGGACTGTCCCTGATGATGGGTATAGGACTGTCCCTGGCCATGGGTATAGGACTGTCCCTGGCCATGTGTATAGGACTGTACCTGGTAATGGGTATAGGATTGTACCTGGCCGTGGGTATAGGACTGTCCCTGATGATTGGTATAGGACTGTGCCTGGCCATGGGTATAGGACTGTCCCTGATGTTTTGAATAGGACTGTCCCTGGCTGTGGGTATGGACTGTCCCTGGCCGTGGGTATAGGACTGTCCCTGATGATTGGTATAGGACTGTTCCTGGCCGTGGGTATAGGACTGTCCCTGGCCGTGGGTTTAGAACTGTCCCTGACCATGGGTATAAGACCGTCCCTAATTATGGGTATAGAACTGTTTCTGACCGTGGGTTTAGAACTATACCTGGCCATGGGTATAAGACCGTCCCTAATTATGGGTATAGAACTGTTTCTGACCATGGGTATAGGACTGTCCCTGGAAGTGGGTATAGGACCGTCCCCAATTATGGGTATAGAACTGTACCTGGCTATGG
>NC_071100.1:587500-602500 GCF_024256425.1 Clarias gariepinus | reverse complement strand
AAGGTTGTTCATGCAGCGGTTATAAAAAATCTGGCCCTTCTTCTGAAAGGACACCATGCTGAAACACACACACACACACACACACACACACACACACACAGGAAGAGTTAGTATTTATATGAGAATTAATATTTATAACTTTTTAAATCTTTCAGATTATGTCACCAAATTTTATCTGTAGTTCTGTCTCACCAGTTCACTTAACACCAACACACACACACACACACACACACACACACACACACACACTTCCTCTTTGGGGGCACATACCCAGCCATTGTGATTATGAAGATGTTTTCCATGCTTTCGTTCTCTCACACTCATCTCTTTGTTTCTTCACGTCTTATTATAAAGATCGATCATCACATCTGTCACAGGAACATCTAATGAATGTGATGAATTCCCTCCACTGGTGTGAGCGCTCACGTATCTGTGTGTCTCTGTGTGTGTGTCTCTGTGTGTGTGTGTGTGTGTTTCAGTCCAGTTAGTTTTCGTTACCTTAAGTGAGTTCACCAGTCTGTATGTCCTCGTTTTGTCGAATCATAAAGAATCAGATGTAAACTTGCCATCAGTTTCTGCACTTTAAACACATGCTCTGCTTCATCACTTGACACACTGCCATGTCACTGTCACATTTTAGAATTAATGTCCACGTGTCATTTTTGAGATCCACCCTTATAACTCATAATATTTTCTAATTTGCCATTAAAAGTTTGATAGGTTAAAAGTGAATTCCGAAATAATCGTTAACATTTCTATCATTTTACTCCACTTCGGTCCTCACTTTACTTCACTTCGGTCCTCACTTTACTTCACTTCGGTCCTCACTTTACTTCACTTTAGTCCTCACTTTACTTCACTTCGGTCCTCACTTTACTTCACTTCGGTCCTCACTTTACTTCACTTTAGTACTCACTTTACTTCACTTCGGTCCTCACTTTACTTCACTTCGGTCCTCACTTTACTTCACTTCGGTCCTCACTTTACTTCACTTTAGTCCTCACTTTACTTCACCTCGGTCCTCACTTTACTTCACTTTAGTCCTCACTTTACTTCACCTCGCTCCTCACCTTACTTCACCTCGGTCCTCACTTTACTTCACCTCGGTCCTCACTTTACTTCACCTTGCTCCTCACTTTACTTCACTTTAGTCCTCACTTTACTTCACTTTAGTCCAGACTTTACTTCACCTCGGTCCTCACTTTACTTCACTTTAGTCCTCACTTTACTTCACCTCTGTCCTCACTTTACTTCACTTCGGTCCTCACTTTACTTCACCTCGGTTCTCACTTTACTTCACCTCGCTCCTCACTTCACTTCACTTTAGTCCTCACTTTACTTCACCTCTGTCCTCACTTTACTTCACTTCGGTCCTCACTTTACTTCACCTCGGTCCTCACTTTACTTCACCTCGGTCCTCACTTTACTTCACTTTAGTCCTCACTTTACTCCACTTCGGTCCTCACTTTACTTCACTTCGGTCCTCACTTTACTTCACTTCGGTCCTCACTTTACTTCACTTTAGTCCTCACTTTACTTCACTTCGGTCCTCACTTTACTTCACTTCGGTCCTCACTTTACTTCACTTTAGTACTCACTTTACTTCACTTCGGTCCTCACTTTACTTCACTTCGGTCCTCACTTTACTTCACTTTAGTCCTCACTTTACTTCACCTCGGTCCTCACTTTACTTCACTTTAGTCCTCACTTTACTTCACCTCGCTCCTCACCTTACTTCACCTCGGTCCTCACTTTACTTCACCTCGGTCCTCACTTTACTTCACCTTGCTCCTCACTTTACTTCACTTTAGTCCTCACTTTACTTCACTTTAGTCCAGACTTTACTTCACCTCGGTCCTCACTTTACTTCACTTTAGTCCTCACTTTACTTCACCTCTGTCCTCACTTTACTTCACTTCGGTCCTCACTTTACTTCACCTCGGTTCTCACTTTACTTCACCTCGCTCCTCACTTCACTTCACTTTAGTCCTCACTTTACTTCACCTCTGTCCTCACTTTACTTCACTTCGGTCCTCACTTTACTTCACCTCGCTCCTCACTTTACTTTACCTCGCTCCTCACTTTACTTCACCTCGGTCCTCACTTTACTTCACTTTAGTCCTCACTTTACTTCACTTCGGTCCTCACTTTACTTCACTTCGGTCCTCACTTTACTTCACTTCGGTCCTCACTTTACTTCACCTCGGTCCTCACTATACTCCACCTCGGTCCTCACTTTACTTCACTTTGGTCCTCACTATACTCCACCTCACTCCTCACTTTACTTCACTTTGGTCCTCACTATACTCCACCTCACTCCTCACTTTACTTCACCTCAGTCCTCACTTTACTTCACTTCGGTCCTCACTTTACTCCACCTCGGTCCTCACTTTACTTCACCTCGGTCCTCACTTTACTTCACCTCGGTCCTCACTTTACTCCACCTCGGTCTTCACTTTACTTTAGTTCTCTTTTCTGATTGGTCAGAAAGTGTTGCTTAAGTGTTGATTCTCTATAACAGCAGCTCTGACAGTAGCGCGGGTTCATATTAATGCGCTCACTCTGATACGTCATGGTTTCCATAGTAACGGCTCATTCACAGGGACGTGTACAGCGCACGCTCCATGTAAACTGATTAAAAAGACATTAAACTGTTGAAGTTTATCTGTAAAAGTTTATTTGCTTTGTAAGAGCGAGAGTTAATATTTACAGTTCCACTCTGGACCGGGACACGCTGTGTATTTCACACTACACTTCATATCTGTTCATAGTCACATCTAATGGAGCGCAGGTGACACGCCTTCCTCTTCTTACACAGATTACAGCACTCGCCTGTATTCACCTCATTCCAGATCTCACACATTCTTACACACACACACACACACACACACACACACGTCTGAACATGCAGCAGAAATTCAGTAATCATGTGTGGAACAATAATAACCCCAACATTTCCACAAACTGTTTCAAAAATTCTCACTTCGCCTCAATTCATCTTCGATTTAAACGTAATGTTTTTAATCTGTAGACACATCAGGGGTGACTCAGAGGGGCTGCTGGGAAAATGAAAACCTGCCACTACAGAACAAATGCAAGAACACAACACGCTGACTCACACACACACACACACACACACACACAAAGTTTGTTTCATCCTGAAGGAAATGTTTTTTTGATGAAGACAGAGCTAACAATAAACTAAAGAAAATTAAGCTACTCCACTTGGATAAAAATAAACAAACAAACAAACAAACAAACAAACAAACAAACAAACACAGAGTATATAATAAAATAGATTAGAATTTTTCAAGCTGTGCATGTAGCGATATAAAGTCTCCAGAGAGCTCGAGAACGCTTCTCTAACTGCTGTGTTGATAAATAAAGCTGCAGGAGGTGAAATCTGTTTATGTATTTGTTTATTTATTTGTTTATTTTAATAACATGGCGGTGTTTGTACAGCCTTGGAGCAGATGCCTGTTATTGGGGAATATTATCCGTATTCTCATTCTTCTGTATGTCTCTTCTTTTTGCTTCTTGATTCCTGCATGTTCTAAGGGATTGCACTTATATTATTTAAGCACACACACACACACACACACACACACACAGACACACACAGTGTCTCAGGACTGAATGCTGTAACCAATGTAAATGATCTGGGGGGTAAATTCTTATGCACGGCGCTCCTGTGCTCACCCCGGGGCGGGTCAGGTTTCACTCTCGGCAGCACACAGAACCTCTTTAATCTGCTGGGCCGAGCGAGTCCCTGTGCGCATCAGATCTAGACTCCTCCCCCTGATCATGTGACCTCCTCAGCTCCTGTCTGTCTGAAATCCGCCCTGAAGGAGACGCCTTTAACCACCGCGGATACGCACAGTCGCAACTCAGGGCTGCAGCATGAACAAAAAGTCAAAGGTCATAGTGTCCGGAACAACAGCGTTCCTCGAGGAACTGACCATTCCAGAATGGCGGGGGAGGGGGGGGGGGTAATGGGTACACACCTGATACACCTTCTGTTTGTTTAATGATCTGCAGGTGGAACAGACCATTTCAGAGTGAATGGAGGGGGACCTTGGAGCTCATTCCACACACACACACACACACACACACACACGTATATCCCTGTGGTTATTATTAATGTAGGGTATTACACTACGCCTTGTGCTTTGATCTCAGTAACCGAAGGAAACACTTCAAACTGATTAGTTGTTTAGATGTAACACCTTTAGGGAAACAGAAGCTTGAGAATCAGATATTACTGGGACAAACTGCACGTCACTCACCTCACCCTGTCCTCCTCTTTCTCACTCTCTCTCTATTCATCTCTCTCCATTCTTTCATTCAGTTAGTGTTTATTATATTCTCCATCTACTCCACTCATCCTCAGACAATGGGCGTCTTTTCTCCTCGTTTCGTGCGTTTATCTTAATAACCGTCCCCCCCGTGTGTTACTCCTGCTGTAGGGGTTTTCATGGTTACGGTTATGCAAACACACGTCTTTTGCTACAGGTGTGTTTACGCTCCTGCTGCGTGTTTGCTCTCCGTGGTTCTGTCTGTCGCAGAACCGTACTTACAAAATGTCAAGCTACAGTGAGCCACAGAGCTGTTACCCTGACACCCTGACACCGCCCCCAGGTTACCCTGCATTAGGGCTTCATCCACTGGGATTAAAGGTGTAATGTGATTCTGTGTCCTACTGGATGTTGTGTGTGTATGTGTGTGTGTGTGTGTGTGTGTGTGTGTGTTTGTACGCGCGTCCATCCATCGATCTATCCAACTAAAAAACCTATCTGCAACTTTATGGAGACAGTTTGGTGAAGGCCCTTTTCTATTCCAACATGACCTAACCCCAGTGCACAAAGCAAGGACTATAAATAGAGATAAAAGGACATGAGTTTGGTGTGGAAGAACTCAATCAGCCCAGACACAGAGCCCTGACCTCAACCCCATCAAACATCTTTGGGATAAACTGGAACGGAGATTGTAAGTCAGGCCTTCTCGTCCAACATCAGTACCTGACCTCGTAAATGCTCTACAGAATGAATGGACATGAATTCCCACAGAAACACTCCAACATCGTCCATGAAGAGAGGAAGCTGCTTTAGCTGCAAAACCAACCGGGGGACAGACTCCACTGAAGTATAGATGTTTGGATACAATGTCACTGCAGGTTTGGTGAAATACTTTTGTTAATATGGTGTGCGCATCCAATGACCTGTACACTACTGTTCAAAAGTTTGGGGTCACTTGCAAATGTCTTTGTTTTTGTTTAGTGATTTATTTTCTACATTCTACAACAATACTGGGGATTTCAAAACTATAAAATAACACATATGGAATGAGGTAATTACGTAACAACAAGAAAAACAACAGTTAGTTGTTATTTTAAGACACAGAGGTCAGCCTTTCTGTAATAGTTCTTGCAAGAACAGTATTGTCAAGTGCATTTGCAAAATCCACCAAGCACCATAATGAAACTGTCTCTCATGAAGGCCGTCCCAGGAGGGCGAGACCAAAACCTACCTCTGTCTCAGACCAAAAGTTCATTTAGAGTTATCAGCCTGAAAAATGACCAATTAACAGCACCTGAGATTAGAGGCGTTATGAAGTCTTTACAGAGCAGAAGTAGCAGAAACATCTCACCATTAACTGTTCAAAGGAGATTAATGCATTTTTTGGATGCCTTCAGCATTCCTTTACAATTTAGAAAGAAATAAACATCAGGAACCATCATGATAGAACTTTTGAACAGTAGTGTATATGGGTCTATCAACTGATCTATCCATCAATCAACCCAATGGTCTACCTGTTGATCTATCCATTGGTCTACCTATTGATCTATCCATTGGTCTACCTATTGATCTATCCATTGGTCTACCTGTTGATCTATCCATTGGTCTACCTGTTGATCTCTCCATTGGTCTACCTGTTGATCTCTCCATTGGTCTACCTGTTGATCTATCCATTGGTCTACCTGTTGATCTCTCCATTGGTCTACCTGTTGATCTATCCATTGGTCTACCTGTTGATCTCTCCATTGGTCTACCTGTTGATCTATCCATTGGTCTACCTGTTGATCTATCCATTGGTCTACCTGTTGATCTATCCATTGGTCTACCTGTTGATCTATCCATTGGTCTACCTGTTGATCTCTCCATTGGTCTACCTGTTGATCTCTCCATTGGTCTACCTGTTGATCTATCCATTGGTCTACCTGTTGATCTATCCATTGGTCTACCTGTTGACAGATCAATGGCCCATATGTGATAAATAAAACTTGAACTTCTACTTGAATATCAAGCTGTTGATCGGTCGGTGCAGGTCGCCCAGACACACCTTCAGATCACCCAGGGTTCCCCCGAGTCAGGGGTTCATGGAGAGATCTGGGTGAAACTCGTGACCCTGGGATTAAAGAGGTTCTGGTGTGATTCTGTGATCTATTCACTTATCCAACCCTTTGATCTGAGTATTTCTGTTTGTGGAGTAACAATGTGAGCAGTGTTTAGCTTCAGTTTCTCTTTGATGTTGATGTTTCTCTCATCTGCCCGTTTCAGTGTGTGTGTGTGTGTGTGTGCGCGCGCGCGCGCCCCTCACCTCCCCTGACTCTTCCCGCTGAAGGTCCCAGTGAAGCGCTGCTGCTGCTGCTGCATGTAGGTCTCACCCAGGTCCTGCTGGAAGCCGTTTCCGGTCATGAAGACCTGCTCGGTGTGCCGCACGGTTCCGCGCGACATGCTGGGGAAGCGCGAGGACGGCGTGCCGTGCGCGCTCATCGTGACCGCGCGCTGATCAAAAGCTGCTCGCGGAGAGAGAGAGAAAGTTCAGACGGAATAAAGTCCAAAAACCTCTGCGGGGAAAGTGTGTGTGTGTGTGTGTGTGTGTGAGAGAGAGTGTGTGTGTGTGTGTGTCCGTGTAGTGAAGTGAAGTGCGCACTTCTCCTCTCAGCTCCCGATCACGGAAGAGCTCTGTCACACACACACACACACACTCCTGCCTCTGGGATACACGGGGAGGAGCTTAGGGCACTGCCCTGGAGTGTGTGTGTGTGAGGCGGAACTGACATTTCACTACACACACACACACACACACACACACTGTTTAAAACAAAACAACCCTGTGTTCAAAAACTTTTTAACTTTTATTGTACTGCCCGATGACGTCACGTCTGTCTGTCTGTCTCTCTGTCTGTGTGTAGGTGTGTGTGTGTGTGGAGACAGACAGGTGAGTTCACACAGTTCGTCATGTTTTAGGTGTGTGAGAATTATAAATGGGAGAGTGAGAGTGAGGACACACCCTGTGTGAGTCAGTGTGTGTGTGTGTGTGTGTGTGTGTGTGTGGGACCACGCCCGAAACTGGAATGTGCTCGCACTGTACAGACAGTTCACACACTACTGCACTCTGACCGTCATTACACACACACACACACACAACATTAATAATAATGAGATTCCAACTAACCACATTAAGTTGTCATTACGTCTCCCGAATGCCAAAGTTTTGTTGCTGCAGTAAAAGTATTTACGCAGTAAACTGAAAAGTTATAAGGTCTATAAACTCAGTTATAGTACTGTGTAAAGGCTCGACCTACAAGTGTCACTTTAAAAGTCTGTATTAGTAACATCATAGCTACATAAATATGAGGGGGAGGGGGGGGGGGCGTTCGAGTCAAAGCGGGACGTTCATCCTATTTATCCCAGTGTTACACTAGTGCTCGGATACCATCAAGGTAGAAAGTTTATCTCTGCCTGTCTGTTTCACGTCTGAAACGCTGGCCTCCCAGGAACTGCACATGGCAATGGCTTGAAGCGAAGTCAGGACTGTACGGAGTTCCTGTGATGTGCAAGCGGTGTTGGTGAATGAGTGTGTGTACAGTTCACACAGACAGATGTGTCTCTTCTTCAAGTCAGTGACGTAGTTTTACAGGGATCAGGTGTTCCACTCGCTGAATGATCACAGAAAAGACTGCAGTGGGCTCAGAGCCACCTCGGCCGGGATCGTCATTCACGACATTCAGTGTCCGCAGCGCAAATGTCAAGGAGGCGCACTGTGAGCTGTATGGGGCTATTAAGTTAATTTAACCTGTCAGAGTGGTCAGAGCACAGGGGCAGCCATGATACAGCCCCCCTGGAGCAGATAGGGTTAAGGGCCTTCCTCAGGGGCCCAACAGCAGCAACCTGGCAGGCCTGGGGCTCAAACTGCCAGCCTTCCAATCAGTAACTCAGTGCCTTAGACCTCTGAGCTACCACTGTCCCATAAGTAAACTGCAGAACACACACCCAGATGGACTGTTTATTGTCACTAGAAATTTCAACCATGCACATCTCAAGTCATTGCTCCCTAAATTCCATCAACGTGAGGACTTTGCAACAAGAGGAGCGAACACAGTGGATCCTGTTTACATAAACATTGCCAAGCCTCACGCCCAGCTTGACTATGCAGACCTAATTCCAGCATACAGACCACTCATCAGGCTCCAAACCTGTTCTGAGGCAGGTTTTTCTTTCTCCTCTTCAGGATTGTTTTGCACACACTGACTGGAACATGTTCAGGGAAGCTGCAAAAAATGGTGTCTCCAACACCTTGGACGAGTACATGGCCTCAGTGAGTAGCTACATCAGAAAGTGCATCTACTGCTACTTCCAGAACAGTGGTGACAAGCAGGTCATCCAGGCCATCACTAACTATGGGACAACGTCACCTGTCTGAGACAGTGGTACCTCCCTTGAACAACTTTAGGCCTGAAGCTTCTGATCAAACATCTGAGCCTGCTGGGCCTGAACACCTCCCTCTGCTTGTCTTCAGCACCACCACTTTGGCCACCACCCAGGGGTGTGTCTTAGTTGACTGCTGTTCATTCTGCTGACTCCTCACTCTGCAGTAACACGCAGCTCGGACCACATCATCATGGTCACAGATGACATGACCGTGTAGGGTCTCATCAACAAGGTGATGAGTCAGCTTATAGAAATGGGGTGCTGCAGCTAACAGGCAGGTGCAGAACCAACAACCTGTACAACCTGAACAAAACTAAAAAGACAGTACGTGACTTCAGGACAGCATAGCAGGACCACTCCCCACTGAACATCAGTGGCTCCTCTGTGGAGATCATCAAGCGCACTATTTTGCTCTGTTTTCACCTGTTGGAGAACCTCAGGTGGTCCCTAAACACCAGATCCCTAACCAAGAAAGCTCAGCAGTGTCTCTACTTTCTAAGCTCATCTCTCTCCTCCCAATCTCTCCACCTTATGCAAAGGGACTATAGAGAGTGTCTAATGCATCTAGTGAAAATTCTAGAGCATCTGCTATCTAAAAAAATTCCAAAGCATTCAGCCGCATAATCAGAATGTGCAACCGATTATTCCTACAAACCCTCAGACCCCTTAACATCAAGGAACTGTTATAATTACAGTGTAATATCTTGTGCACATTTATTCCTACTAGAACTATGTTCTGGTCAGTGCCGTGCTGATGAAGGTTCTTGTTCTACTGTGTTGTGCACCACTGTATATGGCTGTAATGACAATGAAAGCCACTTCACTTTGATGAAAATTGAGTTTTTAAGAAAATTTGACAGTGTGTAATTTACTATTGTCACTGTGTGTGTTAGAGAGATGAACACAGAACAGCTAATACCATTAACTGTCCTGTATATTTTCCCGATGAACAAAAAACAGAGAGTGAGCATGGAGCTGGAGCTGTGTGTGTTTCTTGCCCTCCAGGATCAATAATAGCATTGAGGTAAATGTGGCAGTGAACACACCTTCACTAAAACTGCACAATGTGTAGCAGGTCAGCTCAGTGATGGCTTACGCAGTATCTGGCAAACTGTCTCATTATAGAAACCAGGATGTAACTGAGCAAATAAATAAGAGACTTCCATTAGATCATTACTGCAATGATTAACATGGTTTGACTTTAAAAAGTTATGGAACCTTAACTGATGCAGTTAGGAGCTTCTCATTTTTACACAACCATGTCAGAAGACATATTCTGTGCTCATTGAAAAGATGGTATCTTTATTGCCCTGCATTAAGCAAAGAAAACAACCAAGGAGATCGCTAAAACTACAAAATTTGGTGAAGAACTGTAAAACACATTATTAAAACCTGGAAGGACAGCTGTGACCCGTCATCTTCCAGGATGAAATGTGGTTGGTAAAACATCCTGATTGGGAGTGATGGAAGATCACTGAAATGCAGTAAGTAAAATTAAATCATAACAAAAACAGCAGTAGAACTCACAGCCATGTTTAACAGTGAGAATGTTATGAGAACTCACAGGATTGGGACTAAACAGCTGCGTGTTCATAAGAAATCCAAGGAAAAAAGTCTTCAGTTTGCTAGGGAGGATAAAGAAGATGGAAAAAGGTCATGTGACCTGATGAGTCCAGATTGATTCTACTCCAGAGTGATGGGCGTGTCAGGGTAAGAAAAGAAGCTCAAAAAGCGATGCACCCATCATGCATAGTGTCCACTGGAGACAGTGTTATGATCTGTTGCTCAGGGTCCAGGCTCAGCATCGTTATGATCCCAGAAAAATAAGTCAGCTGACAACCCAAATGTACTGAATAACTAGGTCATCACATCTATGGAGTTTTTCTTCCCTGATGGTACGGACATAATTTAAGATGATGATGCCAGGATTCGTTGGGCTCAAACTGTGAAAAAGTGGTTCAGGGAGCTTAAGACATGATTGACACGCATGAATTGGCCACCACCGACTCCAGATCTTAACCCTATTAAAAATCTTTGGGATGTGCAAAAGGTGGTCAGATGAAACATTAGAGAGTGTGACTTTTTTGGACGGGCAATCAATATTCGTCATCCAAAATAGGCCATCAATATTTAAATATGACTTTAAAAGTTACAAACCAGAGGTGATGGTGGTGAGCTTCCTGAGCTGACACAATGAAGAGACCTTGGGAGAAACCAGACTCTAAAGGGAACAAATCCTCATCTGGGTGATATCGGATAGTGTGGTTATAAATCATTCATCTTTTATACCCCTACACTGTAGCGTCGAGCGGTACAAAGTGTGTTAACAGGAACTTGAGTGTGAGCATCATAAAGATTATTTATGTTCTCCATAGGGTTAGCAGCACTGAACCTGCAGACAAACCGTCACTGATACACACACATACACAAACACACACACAGTGTGAAGAACATAACTTCAAAGTCAAAGCATGTTTCTGCCTTACCTTAGAAAAAAACAACCACACCACTGAACTTTGTTCATATCTCTGTCTCGCTCTTTGTGTTTGTGTGGATGCACCAGACACGCCCAGCCTGATAGGTTTCCTGCCAGAGAGCAGATATCTTTATAAATAACATGAAGTAACTTCAGGTAAGAAGGTTCATGATGTTGGGATTTACACTGCAGAGGAACGTAAACATCAATCTTAACAAAAGAGAAGTCCGAAATTAAGAAATGTGAGTCATATAAAGACCCTTCTGAGAAGAACCAGCTGTGAGGAACATGGTAGATGGTGAGATGGTGGGGCAGATTAGGAACACCCAATGACATCTTGTCATTTATAACGATTAATATAATTTACATTTTACAATAATAAAGTAATAATTGCTCAGAGTTTCTTTTATTAGACACCCGAGCTGTCTCCACGGTCAGGCGGTTTATGATTGACAGGATAGCAGGAATGTTTCTAGGGCTTTAGGGTTTACTCTGAGCTTTAAGGGTTTGGTGGAATCAGGGGGCAGAATTTATAAGATAACGGTTTATCACAGCAAAAATACCAAATTTAGTCAAAAATTCATTTGTTATATGAATTCCTTTATATCCACCCCATCTGGCAGACCCCTCCCCTTTCCCCATAAAGCACCGTGCAGAGGTGACTGGAGTCATCAATAAACACATCAGGGCTGTCATTCACTTGATACCATCAGTCCAAAAGCTCTGCTGTAGAGCTTATAAAGTAAAAAACACCCACATATTGTATTGATTACAGGCAGCACCTTTTATTATTTTGTTATAAAGTGTTAATGTAAGTAAACAAGCCTTTAGACATTAGTAAAAGACTGCCAGTGATTCAGGGGTTTGGACATCTAGAAGAAGTTAATTCCACCACCCAGGTACCAGATCAGCAAAAAGTCTTGATGCAGGTCTTCCTTTACACCCTGAGAGATTGTGGGAACTGTAGAGTAGAGGAGAGTAGCGCTGTCGTTACACGCCAACTTGCATGTAATAAACTAACCATGTTCCCGGTTAATTTTGAACTTTAAAACTAAAAGCATCTTTTATTTTTTTACCTGACAAAAGGTTCACTTTTACAGAACTTTTCTGAAATTTAAAAAGAACAAATTTACTACAAATTTCAACTGAAAAAATGTTTTTGTGCACTTCTATGAAATTACAGACTAGTAAAGTTCATAGTAAACATTAACTTATAAACTAACACATTTCCAATATAAGAAGAATTAGTTAACTTTCATAAAACCTCCAAATTTACAAAGTTTTCTTTAAGTAAATTTTAAAAATTCAAAAATAACTAATAATTGACTTCCATAAAATTCTAAATAACCAAAGTATTTAAAAAATTAAAATAATTATAATAATAAAATAAAAAGTAACAAAGTAAAAAAAAAAAGTTTCTTGTGAACTTGCAAACTTACAACGTTTGCAGTAAATGTTTGAAAATTCCGATTACCAGCCATGAATTTCCAAACTATGTTTATAATAAACCTTTTTAAAATTTTAAACAACGTTAACTTAGTTAACTTAACCTGAAGTCCAAGATAACAACGTAAACGTTCATGAAGGTCCACGCAGTCAGAGCTGAGTAGATGAACCCTAGAGGAGGTGAGATGTTGGAGAAGCTGTAGAAAGGTGTGACAGGGTGTGTCTGATATCGCAGTGTGTCTCTTGCCATGTGTGTTTACTGCTGTGTGTATTTATTACATTATGTGTTTATTACAGTGCGTTGTTATTATGGTGTGTGCATGTTAGCACAGAGAGCTGCAGTGTGTGTGTGTGTGTGTGTGTGTGTGTTAGCACTTACATCACAAGTGTGTCTCACCTGAACAGGTGTGGCATGACTACAATTAATGATTCACCATCACATTGTTTTTGTGTGTGTGTGTGTGTGTGTGTGTGTGTGTGTATACTTGGCCATAAAGTTGATCATGAATTTTTTGCATAGCACTTTAAACAGTGCATATTGTCGCACAGCCGCTTTGCAGGAATTAAAACTGTGAATATAAAACTGTATAAATGGTGACTTTATCAGTTTTCCCTAACGAGCGAGGCGGGTGAGGGACGAGTAAAGACCACCCATATGAAAAAAACCTGCATGATTCATATAAAGCAATCATATATATTCCTTACTTAAACAGGTCAGAATTACATTCTATGTTTCATGTAAGCCCAATACATGTCTGATGCAAAATCAGACCGATTATGGCCACTTTCATACTAAAAAGCACACATACAACTTGTAGGGGTATATTTATATACAAATAATGTAAAGTTCTTATACTGCATTGTATGCTAATCTAATAAAAGTCATATAGAATTTATTTACATTTTGTTTATGTTTCATACAGATTTCATATTGTTTTAATAGGGAAATTGTGTGCCTGCTCTTCAAACTTTATATGATTCCACCTAATTCCTTATATTACAGCAATTAAATTACTATAAATCTACATATAATTATTATACATATTTTAAGTCAATATTAAGATATGTCTGCATATACTAATTATATACGATTTCAGTCAATGACTTATACAAATTTGCAATGGACCACTTTTATTTCAACTCAAGCAAAGTGACATACAATCAATTTATACTCCTCATAAGTACAATTCCAACTTGATAGCAAACAGAACTTTGCCCAGGAAAAACAAAATACCCTGAATACATTTACATTTACATTTAGGCATTTGGCAGACGCTCTTATCCAGAGCGACTTACAGTACAAAAAGTGCTTTAAAGTTTACATCATTGGATACATACTTACACTGGGTTAACTAGGTTAATAACTAAGTGCCATTAGTCCAACACAACTGGAAAGAGGTTTTTTTTGGGGGGGGTTAATTTAAGTCCTGGAGAAACAGATGCGTCTTGAGTCGTCGTTTAAAGATAGTCAAAGTCTCAGCTGTACGAACATCTAGAGGAAGTTCATTCCACCACCTAGGTGCCAGAACAAAAAAGAGCCTGGATGAATGCCGCCCTCGATCCCTGAGAGATGGTGGAATGAGGCGAGCAGTGCTGGAGGATCGGAGGGAACGTGGTGCAGTGCGTGGTGTGATTAGAGCAGAGAGGTAAGTGGGTGCTGGGCCATTTTAAGCTTTGTAGGCAAGCATCAGTGTTTTGAATTTAATGTGGGCAGCTACAGGAAGCCAGTGCAGGGAGCGGAGGAGTGGTGTGGTGTGGGACAACTTGGGAAGGTTAAAAACGAGACGTGCTGCTGCATTCTGGATCAGTTGCAGAGGACGAATCGTGGACAGAGGCAGGCCTGCCAGGAGTGAGTTGCAGTAGTCCAGTCTTGAAATAACAAGGGACTGAACAAGCACCTGAGTAGCCTGTGAAGAAAGAAATGGGCGAATTCTTCTGATATTGTAAAGAAGAAATCTACAAGAGCAAGTAAGGTTAGCGATGTGTGGGGAAAATGACAGATGATTGTCCATTGTTACCCCAAGATTGCGGGCAGTGGTTAAAGGAGTGATTTGGTTGTTGTCCAGGGATATCACAAGGTCTTGACATGGGGATGAGTCACAAGGGATAAACAACAGTTCTGTTTTACTGAGATTAAGCTTTAGCTGATGAGCAGCCATCCAGGATGAGATGTCTGCCAGACATGCTGAGATCCGGGTGGAAACCTGAGTGTCAGAGGGAGAAAAGGAGAGAGTAAGTTGGGTGTCATCTGCGTAACAATGGTATGAAAATCCATGCGATGATATGACCTTACCAAGAGGTATAGAGGGAGAACAGAAGAGGACCAAGTACTGAGCCCTGCGGGACACCAGTAGAGAGTCTACG
>NC_071100.1:570000-582500 GCF_024256425.1 Clarias gariepinus | reverse complement strand
TTATCAGACTTGCATCAGCAGCAGGACCGTGAAAGAAGGTTTGGAAAGAAGACGAAGAAATGTTAGAAGAGGACTTCCCCTGAACACTTTGGGTCAGTCCCTTTGGTCCCCTTAGTGCTGCCTGATCCGTATAAAGTCACTCAAGTACAGATTAAATTTAATAATGCATTACTGCATCAGGCCACCAGAGGGCTTCAGTGTGCAGATCCTGATCCATTGCATTGGCTTCACCCTCCTGGATTTGAAAGGTAGATATTTTAGGGACCAGCACACATAAATGAAGGTTCTAGTGTCCTTCTTTCAGAAAGGAGTCAGATAGACTATGCTCCAGACAGAGAGTGAGACAGAGTGATAGATGTGGATAGACAGAATAACAGACAGATAGTGTAACAAATAAGAGTGAGACACACGGGCAGACAAAGGGGAAGGGGACAGACAGTCAGGCAAATAGGACTCTTAAATCTTCAGTCACACGCTGTGGGTTGGCTCTGATTTGTACATCACATCAGTCTGTACATTGATTCTTGGAACCCGAATAAGGAAACCCTGATCTGCACAAACTGGGTCCAGGGGCAGTTACAGACCGAGGGGCAGAAATGGAATGAGGGAGAAGTGGACAAACAGGAAGGTCTGGAGACAGCAAATCCCCATACCGTGCTGCATGTACAGGGTTGCCTGTGGGGTGTTTCCCATGTTAGCATTTACATACTTTGTGCAGCAAATGGGAGTAAAGAGTGTTGTCTTTTTCTTTTGTGTATTGCAGTGAATTTGTCAGACAGTAAAAAGAGAAATTGTGAATCCCATCTCTTTGTCTTTTGCTCCCAGATCTTCCACATACAGTGCCGTATAACTTATTACTGCTGAAACTGTTAGCCACCTTAGCCATACTTTTGATCAGAAAAATACACACAGTGTACACTGAAAGGCAATGACAGACCGAGGGGCAGTTATAGACCGAGGGGCAGTGACAGACCGAGGGGCAGTTATAGACCGAGGGGCAGTTATAGACAGAGGGGCAGTTATAGATAGAGGGGCAGTTATAGACAGAGGGGCAGTTATAGATAGAGGGGCAGTGACAGACCGAGGGGCAGTTATAGATAGAGGGGCAGTTATAGACAGAGGGGCAGTTATAGATAGAGGGGCAGTGACAGACCGAGGGGCACTTATAGACAGAGGGGCAATGACAGATTTGGGTATACAGACAGGTGTAGTGACAGACAGGTGTAGTGACAGACAGGTGTAGTGACAGACTGAGACAGACCGAGGGGAAAGTTAATAGATAATATTATAGACCAGTGGTGTCAAAAGTAATCACACCCATTACTTGAGTAGAAGTATAGATACTAGGGTTTAAAAAGACTTCTTTAGAAGTTGAAGTATCAACTCAAGCTTTTTACTCCAGTAAAAGTGTAAAAGTGTAAAAGTATGGTTTCAAAACTATTTAAAGTATAAAAGTAAAAGTAACGTGAGGGGGAAAAGCATTAAGGATAAAAGCTTAGGCTGTGCCACGGGCCTATATACTGCACTAACACCTCATAAACAAAAATGTGTTGTTGTTTTTTTGTTGCATTTTTTAACAGCCATAGTGATTTGGGATTCTGTATATGGCAATTAAAAAAGAATGCATTTTAGTAACAATGAAAAATTAAGAACCATATATGTGTACTACTGAGCATTAACATGTTTCATGGAGAAGAAGATATGATAACTAGCTGCCTATAAGTATTTTAATGGTGCGAAAAGTCAAAGTTCAGAGGCGTGTCATCAGTAACCTTTATTGGAATGTAAATGTACATCCAAGCTTAGCTGCAGGAATCTGTGAGGGCAACATACAGGAAAATTAGTGCACCCAGGGCAGGCTTAGGAACAATTACCCCTGTGTGGTTGTTTACAATAAACATTAGTGCTGTCAGAGTGAAGGATTAATACAAGTGATTCATCATAAAAAAAAATTATTATATATATATATATATATATCATTCCTGTTCCCCTCCTGGTGCTGTTCCCTTCCTGGTGCTGTTTGGTTGTGACATTTCGCTCGAATCTTGAGTCTCTATCACGGACATCTTCGTCTACTTATCACAACCTTATCAACCGAAAATGCTATTTTATTTAAACGTCCTTGCTGGAGTGTGTGACGTGACGTCATGTGCAGGTGCGATGGATCGCGTACCAACCAATAGGGTGTCGGAATGGTATGTTTATACTTCTCATCCAACCACAATCAAATTTACTCCATCCGGACGGCGCGGTTTATCTGAATGTTTTTTATTCGTTTGTTTTTTTGAATGACAAGCTGAAATAAAATAGGAGTAACGAGGCTATTTTTAAAACCTAAGGGGTAGAAAGTACAGATAATTACGTGAAAATGTAAAGAGTAGAAGTAAAAAGTCGGCTGAAAAATAATTACTCCAGTAAAGTGTAGATACCCAAAACTTCTACTTCAGTAAGGGAACTAAGTATTTGTACCGCGTTACTTGACACCTCTGCAGAGGGCAGATGGGGTCCGGATCACTGGGAGCACAGGAGCAGGATGTGTAGCTCCAACCATCATAAAGCAGAATCCAGCTGGAGCTGGTGCTTTTCTGGATGCCTCAGGATCCTCACAGGGTTGGCCTTTATCTACTGAAGCTGGTACAATCTCCAGATGCCTCGGGATGGGTAGAAAAATACAGAACAGATGGAGAGAATTAGCGTAGTTGCCATTCAGGATAGATGTACTGGAGTATGAGGTTATGGGATGAGTTACACGTATGCCAGATTATATTTTTATAATTATATTTCATTTAAAGACATTCTATATATTTTAAATAACATTGAAGCTGGATTATAGTCTGTTCATAACTCAGGGCAGATCCTAACGCTCATCAAACGAACTGCACATGCTTTGGCAGATTCACACAGATGATTCTGTACACCCGTCTGCTGCTGATCACTGTGTATTAGTATATTATATATTCACACCTCCAAAACATCAAAGCATTAGCTCAGTGTATATGTCGTTACACACAGAATGGTTAAACCGGTTGTCATAAATTGTCATGTATATTTTCTAGACATTTGTTAGAATCTGTGTCCTGACAGACAGGAAAGTCTGGAGGTGTAGAAAAGCCTGTGCTGTAATTCCTAAAACTGCGCCACATGTATAGTTTTGCCTATAGGGAGTTCCCCAAGGTTTCTTTAGTTTTGTTTTTGTCCTCTGTGCTGTATAGTGGAGTAGTCAGGGGTAGCTCAGTGGTTAAGGCATTGGACTACGGTTCGGAAGATCCCAGGTTCAAACCCCACAACCACCAAGTTGCCACTGTTGGGCCCTTGAGCGAGGCCCCTTAACCCTCAACTGCTCAGATGTGTAATGAGATAAAAATGTAAGTCGCTCTGGATAAGAGCGTCTGCTAAATGCCAAGATGTAGATGTAGAACAGTCCTGTGCAATCCCTTGTGATCGATATTCCACATACAGTTATGTTTACCTTTTACTTTGTATTGATAAATGAAGTACAGATAATAGTAGATTTATGCATTTTAATCATTATTGTCAAATCTTGTCTGACTTTTGTACTGAGTGTATACTGGCTGTGTGACTAGCTTTTCCATAACAGTGACACCAATACACCATCATACAGCATTCTGTCCCGAGCACACAATTCAGTATGGAGTCGGTCCCCCAGTATCTCTAACAGCTTCCAGTCTTCTTTGAAGGCCGTCCACACGATGTTGGAGTGCTTCTGTGGGAATCCGTGTCCATGCATCCTGTAGAGCGTTTATGAGGTCACACACTGATGTTGGACGAGAAGGCCTGGATCACATCGCCATGCCAGTTCATCCCAAAGGTGCTCCATGGGTTTGCGGTCAGGGCTCTGTGTTCGGGCCGCTCGGGTTCTTTCACACTGAACTCATTAAACCATGAAGTATTAAGATCGTCCTTCACTGGGGATAAGGGGTCTGCCTAAAACACCTGAACTCGATAATTAACAGGTTTGAACACATACCTTCGTCCATGTAGTGTATGTTCACTAAATACTAAAGGTTCACTCCTGAGAGATTACACTCCAGCGCAGGTAATCCACTGTGTGGTGCTGTTTGGAAAAATGTTCTTACTGTTTAGGAATTGTGATGCATGATCCATGAAATGAGTGACTGAGAAAAACTGTGAGAGAATAATTCAGTTCAGTTTTATTTGTATGACATTTTAATAGTAGACAGTGTTGCAAAGCTGCTTTACAGGAATATACATTTATGAATATAAATTATTTAAACTCAGCTGAGTTAATAACTGATGCATTTCACATGAACACCAGCAGATGGAGACACAGTCTACACCAGAGAGAGAAAGAGAGAGAGAGAGAGAGAGAGAGTGAGAGAGAGTCATACAGGTTTGGCAACATACTAACAGACAGACAGATTTTCTCACAGTCCCAAGTACAAAACTTATTGGAAAACCTGACAATTACAGACAGTGAGACTGACAGACAGACAGACAGTTATACAGACAGACAGTTTGTTAGACACAGACAATTAGTGACATGGACAGACAGACAGACAGTGAGACAGACAGACAGACAGTGATGCGGACAGACAGACAGTTAGACAGACAGACAGACAGACAGTGACGCGGACAGTTAGACAGACAGTTAGACAGACAGTTAGACAGACAGACAGACAGACAGTTAGACAGACAGACACAGACAGTGAGACAGACAGACAGACAGACAGACAGACAGTGACATGGACAGACAGACAGACAGACAGTTAGACAGACAGACAGACAGACAGACAGTTAGACAGACAGACAGACAGACAGACAGTTAGACAGACAGACAGACAGACATGACGCAGACAGACAGAGAGACAGTTAGACAGACAGACAGACAGACAGACAGTGACATGGACAGACAGACAGACAGACAGACAGACAGACAGACAGTGACGCGGACAGTTAGACAGACAGTTAGACAGACAGACAGACAGACAGACAGACAGACAGTGACATGGACAGACAGACAGACAGACAGTTAGACAGACAGACAGACAGACAGACAGACAGACAGTGACGCGGACAGTTAGACAGACAGTTAGACAGACAGACAGACAGACAGACAGTGACATGGACAGACAGACAGACAGACAGACAGACAGTGACGCGGACAGTTAGACAGACAGTTAGACAGACAGACAGACAGACAGACAGACAGTGACATGGACAGACAGACAGACAGACAGTTAGACAGACAGACAGACAGTGACGCGGACAGACAGAGAGACAGTTAGACAGACAGACAGTGACGCGGACAGTTAGACAGACAGTTAGAGAGACAGACAGACAGACAGTTAGACAGACAGACAGACGGACGGACAGTTAGACAGACAGTTAGACAGACAGACAGACAGTTAGACAGACAGTTAGACAGACAGACAGACAGACAGACAGACAGTGACGCGGACAGTTAGACAGACAGACAGACAGTTAGACAGACAGACAGACAGACAGTGAGACTCTGCCCATGCATGTTACCCCTGTGTGTAGGAGCGGAGTGTGTTACAGAGTACAGTTCTAGAGTAGAGTTACAGAGTAAAGATCCTAAACTGAATCGTCAGAACATCTTCAGTTCTAAACGTTAATGAAAACTCCAGGCTTCAGTTTCTGACCTTTAACCTTTACTGAATTTGACACTGTAAAGTGTATGAGCCCTGGAGTGTTTAGGGAGTTTACGAGTACGGGGTACCGGTACACATGATTTAAAGCAGTCTGTGCGGCACCAGAACTCAGACCCGGTTCTGCTGCGGCTCTGTTCCACTCCCTGGAGGTGTTTGAGGGAACGCGTGGCTGATTCGAGACGGGTTAGTGAATGTTTACTGTAAATAAATACTCTTCTCAGAATCACAGCCTACGAGGCATTCTATTTCATTTTAGGAAAAAATAATAAGAAAAAAATGATTAGGTTAGAAGTGAGTTTTATTTAAAGCTGAGACGGTTCTGTGTGTTCTGTGTGTGTTCCTCAGGTGTGTGTTCTGTGTGTGTTCTGTGTGTGTTCCTCAGGTGTGTGTTCTGTGTGTGTTCCTCAGGAGCGCTGGTCCTTAAAGGAACCTGAAGACCATAATAATATATATAATCCATAATAATTCAAAATAATCATTAATATCTCTTTATTATCTGGTTATAAATGTGTGTGTGTGTGTGTGTGTGTGTACACTGACACTACAGTATATCCACTATACCCTACACAGTGAGCTCCACACTGACTCCTCCTGCTTGTGTATTTGGGACAGAGTCCAGTGCGCGCGATGGGGGGAGGGGCGGGGCCCTGTGCCTGACTCCGCCCCCTGCTGATTGCGCTATACCGAGCGGAGAGACAGACGGAGTGAGACCGAGTGAGACAGTAGGACCGACCCGTGTGTCCGGATTTAAACCTCTCTCTCTCACACACACACACCCCGCTGGAGGATGCCCGGCTGAGGGATATTATGCTTCGGAGCGGGACCGGTGTGTGTGTGCGCGCGCTCGGTGTGTCTGTGTGCCCGCGCGGACAGACAGGTGTGTTACCTGTGGCGGGCTTTCTCTCGCGCTCTCTTTCTCTCCGCGCGCTGCTTCCGGTCAGGTCCCCGCCGCGCGAGCGCCGCTCTGCTCCGCGTTAGACGCGCGCGCGGCTCCGGTTCGGACAGCGGCATTAGCAGGGGGAGGAGGGGGGAGGAGGGGGGGTGATCACGCCGCCGCCTCCGGTGAGACCGAGACAATCGGGCCTGTGTGTCAGAGACATAAACAGCCTTTATTAGCGCGGGAGTGCCGCAGAGCGAGCGGAGACATGGCGGTGTCACAGCCGAGCGGGGGAGAGGATCCCGAGCCTCATCATCCTCATCATCCTCATCATCTTCATCAGTCTCAGTCTCCACCGGAGAACGGCTCCGTCACCCCGGAAGCTCCGTCCCCCGGCCTGCTCCTGTCCCGTGTGGACGGCTGCGTGCTCCCGTTCCTGGGCGGGTTCGGCCGGTACCACAAACAGCTGGTGCTGCTCACCTGGATCCCGGCGCTCTTCATCGGCTTCAGCCAGCACTCGGACACCGTCCTGCTCGCGCGGCCCAGCACCACCTGTCTGATGGGCAGCGGGGACACGGCGTGGGACAACCTCACCACCACCAGTACACTCACCACCAGTACACTCACCACCACCAGCACCACCAGTACACACATCACCACCGGACACCCGCTCCTCACCGCGCGCGCCGCCGCCGAACAGCGCAACAGCAGCGCGCACTGCGCGTGCGACAACCAGAGCTGGGCACACGAGCTGCACTCAGGGCTCTCAGAGAACGTGGTGACCAAGGTAGAACACACACACACACACACACACACACACAATAAACACATAAACTAACGTGCACGGTCCTGTTCTCAACCATGTGACCACCAAAAATATGCTGAGCGTGCAGAACAGTTACGTCATCACTATTCATCCACATCACTGTGTGTGTGTGTGTGTGTGTGTTAGAGAGTATTAGTGTGTTATAGTGTGTGTTAGAGAGTATTAGTGTGTTATAGTATGTGTTAGAGAGTATTAGTGTGTTATAGTGTGTGTTAGAGAGTATAAGTGTTATAGTGTGTGTGTTAGAGAGTATTAGTGTGTTATAGTGTGTGTGTTAGAGAGTATTAGTGTGTTATAGTGTGTGTGTTAGAGAGTATTAGTGTGTTATAGTGTGTGTTAGAGAGTATTAGTGTGTTGTAGTGTGTGTTAGAGAGTATTAGTGTGTTATAGTGTGTGTTAGAGAGTATTAGTGTGTTATAGTGTGTGTGTTAGAGAGTATTAGTGTGTTATAGTGTGTGTTAGAGAGTATTAGTGTGTTATAGTGTGTGTTAGAGAGTATTAGTGTGTTATAGTGTGTGTTAGAGAGTATTAGTTTGTTGTAGTGTGTGTTAGAGAGTATCAGTGTTATAGTGTGTTAGAGAGTATTAGTGTGTTATAGTGTGTGTTAGAGAGTATAAGTGTTATAGTGGATGTTAGGAGTATTAGAGTGTTTCTGAGTGTGTTAGAGGGAATTATCATGTTCCAGTTCGTTAAAGATTATTAGTGTGTTGTAGTGTCTATTAGGGAGTGTTAGTGTTGTAGTATCGGGTAGAATGTATTGATGTGTTATAGTGTGTATTAGAGAGTATTGTTGTGTTGAAGTGTGTTAGAGATTATTTGTGTGTTGTATTGTGTATTGGGGAGTATTAGTGGGCTATAGTGTGAGGGTATTAATGCGTTGTAGTCTGTATTAGAGAGCATTAGCTTGTTTTAGTGTGTATTAGACAGTATAGTGTCATAGCGTGTGTTAAAGAGTATAAGTGTGTTGAGTTTATTGTAGAGTATAGTGTTGTAGTGTGTGTTAGAGAGTATTAGTGTGTTGTGCGAGTTAAAGAGTATTAGTGTATTGCAGCGGGTTAGATAGTATTAGTGTTATAGTGTGTGTTAGAGAGCATTAGCATGCTGTAGTGTCTAGAGAGTATTGATGTGTTATAGCGTGTGTCGGAGAGTATTTGTGTTATAGTTTGTGTGTTAGAGAGTATTAGTGTTATAGTTTGTGTGTTATAGAGTATTAGAGGGTTGTAGTGTCTGTTAGAGAGTATTGGTGTGTTATAGTTTGTGTGTTAGAGAGTATAGCATGTTGTAGTGTGTTAGAGACTATTTGTTTGGTAGTGTGTGTTAGAGAGTATTTGTGTGTTGTGTGTATTTGAAAGTATTAGTGTTGTAGTTTGTGTTTGAGGGTATTTGTGTGTATTACAGTACAGCAGTATGTGTTGGTGTGTATTAGAGTACATTAGTGAGTGTGTTCGTGTGTTGTAGTGTGTATTGTAAGGAGGCCGTTTGTGCCGGAGTGTATTGGAGTACATTAGTGAGTGTGAACTAAAAAAATGCAACACTAAAATTTGTAAGCATTTGAGGATTAAAACCTAAAGGAAATGTTCCATGTGCAGTCCCCAGCTGGACTCTGACGTCGTTCCTGTTGTTCCAGAATGATCTAAACTTTAGCTTCAGCACTTTCAAAGATCACGGACATACCTCAAATCTCTCATCCCTTTCAGGAAGTCTCACTCTTCCACCTTCTTCCTGTAGGAAAAAATATTATTTGGTCAAGTTAAGGACGGTACATGGCATACTTTTTATGAGACTGTGGTGATTTTATTACACTGATTTTTATTACATCTCCTCAGGATCCCCTTCTTATTTACTGGAATAAACTTTAACATTACCTTCAGCACTGGGTTCAGTTGTGTTGTCCTTCCCATCAGTGTTCACCTCACAGGGGTTCCTCAGGGGTCAGTTCTCTGTCCCATAAAGTTCTTTGGTTTACTATATAAACACAGATCATGGATGAAATTACAATGCGAAATCTTAAGCCGAGTATTGTGTCGGTTCCGCTTGTGACACGGGAGGCGGCTCTGCACGTGGCTCCACACGGCCTTTTGCAGAAGACATTTGCAGAGAGTGGATCCTTTGGGTGCTGTGGCTTTTGGGATAGGGCCTTCATGGATCAGACTTGTCTGTCTGGGTAAATCCCGTGGAACACGATTGGATTGAGTTCTGGGGAATTTGTAGGCTGGGTCGGGTGTTCTAGTGATCTTTTTATTGATTTGATTAATGCTAATGTTATGGTGGATCTCCCTGTCAAGCATCGTAGAAAAATAAAAATTCATTAATTACTTCTTAGCACCTGAAAAAAACAGCTGTTAGTTTGTCAAACATGATATTATGAAAACATGTAAAGATTTTAGCAGGCGCTCCTATCCAAACCGGCTTACAGATCAAACACTATCAAACATCTTCAGGCGAGTTCACGTACCCAGGGCGTGATCGTATTACACCGAGGCAGAATGTGTTAAGAGGAAGCGCCATATGTTTGTGTGCGACGTGGCTAAATTCAGCAGAACTAAGCAGATAGCGCTGAAGAAGCAGAATCCAAGAGTCACAGGAGATAATAAATCCAGGATAGAAAAACTGAAAGCACACCCCAGGAGCAGTGTTCAGGGTTGACAGAGTACGTGTGTGTGGACTGACGATGAGGTGGAACTAGTGCTGAAGCTCCCAGTCGAATACAAAGTGTTCTGATCCTCAATCTGCATTCTCAGTGTGTTAATAAGACGTTACCGAGCTCACAGTAACCATCTGACCAGCGCCTGTCTGTAATAAACCCAGTGTTATAGCACGTTTACAACACTCAATTAACACACCGACATGAAAGTCTTTCTGATCTGGAGGATCGAGCCTCGACAGTAGTCGCCCTGTTGGCACTTTCACTTCCTCCAAAGCCTCCTCTGTCTCCCGGCACTTCAGTACATATATACCTTGTGTTCTGATATGTCTGTGTGTGTGTGTGTGTGTGTGTGATTGGGGTGAGACGGTCTGCTCTCTCCTCCTGATGAACGCTCTCACACAACTGAACAAAGTGTACCTGAGAATATTCATGCTTCTGTTTTCAATGCAAACATCTCACAGCCGGTACTGAGTTTGTTTACTTTATTACTCTTTAAAGGAGGATTTATTTTTGTGAAAATTTAATTATTTTTGAAAGTGCGTTTGTGCCACAGCGTTTCTTTGCACTTACCCAAGACCTTTATACACCACTGTATATGAGTATCAGTACCTGCTGAAAGCAACGTCTCTGCTAAAGAGCATGATGAGTCAGCAATCAGCCCGCCACAAAGTGAGCCTGTTAGGTCACATACAGGACTGCTTGTCTGCTACAAAGTGAGCCTATTGGGTCACATACAGGACTGATCCTCTGCCACAAAGTGAGCCTATTGGGTCAGATACAGGACTAATCCTCTGCCACAAAGTGAGCTTATTGGGTCAGATACAGGACTGATCCTCTGCCACAAAGTGAGCCTATTGGTTTAGATACAGGACTGATCCTGTG
Organism: Clarias gariepinus; assembly: GCF_024256425.1. Taxonomy (NCBI): domain Eukaryota; kingdom Metazoa; phylum Chordata; class Actinopteri; order Siluriformes; family Clariidae; genus Clarias; species Clarias gariepinus. The sequence goes on along the minus strand of NC_071100.1, from coordinate 571,614 downwards.
CCACAAAGTGAGCCTATTGGGTCAGATACAGGACTGATCCTTTGCCACAAAGTGAGCCTATTTGGTCAGATACAGGACTGATCCTCTGCCACAAAGTGAGCCTATTGGTTCCGATTCTGGACTGATCCTCTGCCACAAAGTGAGCCTATTGGTTCCGATTCAGGACTGATCCTCTGCCACAAAGTGAGCCTATTGGGTCAGATACAGGACTGATCCTGTGCCACAAAGTGAGCTTATTGGGTCAGATACAGGACTGATCCTCTGCCACAAAGTGAGCCTATTGGTTCAGATACTGGACTGATCCTGTGCCACAAAGTGAGCTTATTGGTTCAGATACAGGACTGATCCTCTGCCACAAAGTGAGCCTATTGGTTTAGATACAGGACTGATCCTGTGCCACAAAGTGAGCCTATTGGTTCCGATTCAGGACTCATCCTCTGCCACAAAGTGAGCCTATTGGTTCCGATTCAGGACTGATCCTCTGCCACAAAGTGAGCCTATTGGGTCAGATACAGGACTGATCCTCTGCCACAAAGTGAGCCTATTGGGTCAGATACAGGATTAACCTGCTGCCACAAAGTGAGCCTATTGGGTCAGATACAGGACTGATTCTCTGCCACAAAGTGAGCTTATTGGTTCCGATACAGGACTGATCCTCTGCCACAAAGTGAGCTTATTGGGTCAGATACAGGACTGATCCTCTGCCACAAAGTGAGCTTATTGGTTCCGATACAGGACTGATCCTCTGCCACAAAGTGAGCCTATTGGGTCAGATACAGGATTAACCTGCTGCCACAAAGTGAGCTTATTGGGTCAGATACAGGACTGATCCTCTGCCACAAAGTGAGCTTATTGGGTCAGATACAGGACTGATCCTCTGCCACAAAGTGAGCCTATTGGTTTAGATACAGGACTGATCCTGTGCCACAAAGTGAGCCTATTGGGTCAGATACAGGACTGATCCTTTGCCACAAAGTGAGCCTATTGGGTCAGATACAGGACTGATCCTCTGCCACAAAGTGAGCCTATTGGTTCCGATTCTGGACTGATCCTCTGCCACAAAGTGAGCCTATTGGTTCCGATTCAGGACTGATCCTCTGCCACAAAGTGAGCCTATTGGGTCAGATACAGGACTGATCCTGTGCCACAAAGTGAGCTTATTGGGTCAGATACAGGACTGATCCTCTGCCACAAAGTGAGCCTATTGGTTCAGATACTGGACTGATCCTGTGCCACAAAGTGAGCTTATTGGTTCAGATACAGGACTGATCCTCTGCCACAAAGTGAGCCTATTGGTTTAGATACAGGACTGATCCTGTGCCACAAAGTGAGCCTATTGGTTCCGATTCTGGACTCATCCTCTGCCACAAAGTGAGCCTATTGGTTCCGATTCAGGACTGATCCTCTGCCACAAAGTGAGCCTATTGGGTCAGATACAGGACTGATCCTCTGCCACAAAGTGAGCCTATTGGGTCAGATACAGGATTAACCTGCTGCCACAAAGTGAGCCTATTGGGTCAGATACAGGACTGATTCTCTGCCACAAAGTGAGCTTATTGGTTCCGATACAGGACTGATCCTCTGCCACAAAGTGAGCTTATTGGGTCAGATACA
>NC_071100.1:425000-565000 GCF_024256425.1 Clarias gariepinus | reverse complement strand
TCACACACTGTATAATCACACACTGTATAATCACACACTGGGTATAATCACACAACAGAACTGTAAGTGCTCTATCAAAGGCCAATGTCATGCTAACGCTAACCTGTTCGCCTAATGCTAATCAGACATCCTCATACTTAACCCAGGTAATCAGTGTGTTAGGGGATAAGTAATGCTGTGACATCTTTAATCATGCGTTAGTCATCTTTGTTTAATAAAGATGTTCAGGACACACATAATGCTAGCACTCTGCAAACATGCTCTACCGCTAACACACCCACACCCTAAACTCCAGCAGCCTGGGTCAGTAACATTCATAATGCTAATGCCATTGTGTGTGTGTGTGTGTGTGTGTGTGTGTTCTCAGGAATCGAGCTGTGTTTGCCCGGCTGGCGTTTCTCCATGACAATGGTTGCTAACTTTGTGGTGTTAGCAGCGCAGTTGTTAATGCCGGGTATCGCCGTCTTGTGTTATGACTGGAAGATCCTGCAGGCCGTCATCATCGGGCCCCTGGCGCTAATGCTCACGTACATATGGTCAGATCACCTGTCTGTCTGTCTGTCTGTCTGTCTGAATATCTACGTTTCTGTTTGTTCTCTGTCTGTCTTTCACTTTGTATTACAAACATTATAAGTATGTGTGTGTGTGTGTGTGTGTTTGTGTGTGTGTGGTCAGGATATTTCCAGAGTCTCTGCGCTGGTTGTTAGCAACAAAGCAGTACTGTCGCGCCAAATGGCTTATTGAGCGCATCGCTAAGAAGAACAACACAAATGTGGATAGTCATGAGCTCATCACAGGTACACACTCTCATCTGGACACACACACACACACACACAAACATATACACACACTACTTACAGGTACATACTCTTACCTTCACGATTGTAACTTACTAGCATATTGGAATGGTAATGAGTTATACCAGTGGCCAGGGGTAGCTCAGTGGTTAAGGCATTGGACTACGGTTCGGAAGATCCCAGGTTCAAACCCCACGACCACCAAGTTGCCACTGTTGGGCCCTTGAGCGCGGCCCTTAACCCTCAACTGCTCAGATGTGTAATGAGATAAAAATGTAAGTTGATAAGAGCGTCTGCCAAATGCCTAAATGTTAATGGATGAATATATGTGTGTTTTAGAGCTGAACAGGGTTTTGGAGAAGCCAGCACAGAAGACATGTATAGTAAAGATGGTGGGCACTAGGAACCTCTGGAAGAACATTGTGGTCCTGTGTGTCAACTCGTAAATATCCCTTTTCCATCTTCACACTCACAGCTGAAGGGAACACTTTAGCTTCCAATACCCATAATGTACCTGAATACCCATAAGGCATGTCTGTCTTCCTCTCACTCTCTCCAGGTTGACTGGTTATGGGATCCATCACTGTTTTGCCCGCAGTATGATGGGTGAAGATAACGATCATCCCACCATGTTCAATAACTTCTATGCCGATTATTATACAATGGCGGGAATCGCCGTGGCAACGGGTCTTGCGCTGTGTCCAGCAGTGGGAATTATGGGACGTCGGGGGGGCCTACTAATGTTCATGATCATTACTGCACTGGCATCATTACTGGACCTTGGCCTGCTCAACTGTGAGTGATTCTTAAATCCTTTGCCTTTGGCTGCTTCCTTCAAGCTGCTGCAAAGGGAAAACACACACACACACGTGGTTTTTGTGCAGTTTTTTACAATTGGATAATTGATTCTGTTGGTCCTTGTGAAGGGTTCTCAAGGGGTCATCATTTCTGGGCTTGGTCCTGGGGATTCTCATGGGAGAAGGGTCCTTAGGGCAACAAGGTCCTCAGGGTCCTCAGGGTTCTTATGAGAGGCAGGGTTCTCAGAAGAACAAGGTTCACATAGGAGCAGGGTTTTCAGGGGAAGGGGGGTCCTTAGTGGAACGGGTTCTCATGTTGGTCAGATGAAAAGTTATTAGGAGTTGTTGGCAGAGCAAAGTATTAGTGAGGAGCCTGAGCAGCGTTTCTGGAGCACATCATGGACCAAAGGTCATGCAAGCAGATTACTCGGGGGTTGTTGGTAGTTCAGTGGTATGAAGGAATAACAGGATCCTTTGGGGTCATTGGAGCACCACTGGGTTTGATTAAGAGCTGTGGAGTGGGAGCAGGAGCTGGAAAGTCATGAACGTAGTGTAAAGCAAAACAGAGAAAAACAGGAAGTGTTTTTGACAGAGGGAAAAACAGAAACGGGGAAGTAATTAATTATAAATAACCGCAATAAAGAATGTGAAACACACACACACACACACACACACACAATATTATGTGGTAATTATAGGCTAATGTGTTTGATTCTGTTTGTTCTTTTCCTCCGGTGCCGTCCTGCTGGATTCAGTGATGGTAAAATACCGGGATCGTTTTAATATGGGTATGTTATGCCTGTTTACACACACACACACACACACACACACATTGACACACACCTGAATGTTTGCACTCATCCTTATTACTGTACATTGCCCCCAGTGTTCTAAGGTGGACAGCTCAGATGATTTGTCCAAATACATATGGACCTTACCATGTATCAGTGTGAATTCTACAGTCTAATCTACTTCACTTCCTGTCTGTCTCTCTGTAGAGCCAAAAACTCGGTCAAATTTCCAAGTGGCGTTCTCCATCATCGGCATGTTCTCCTCGCAGGCCGTCAGTCATCTGAGCATCTTCTTCTGTGCGGAGATCACTCCTACTGTGATCAGGTGAGCCGGTCCGCACTGCACTCCGCCTGATGTAACGTACCATCGCTAACACACTTGTGCCACACTTGAACTGTCTGATGCTCTGCCAAACCTGGCTTATGCACAGGTTTATTCATTCATGGTTACCATAGCAACTCTGCAACCATGAATGCCTAAAGACTGAAAGTGGATTCTAGGAGTAAAAAAATTGTATATTAATAAACACCACTGTCTAGTCACGTTGCAGTTACGTAAAACTCTTCTTGTCTCCATTTTGTCCTACTCAGGGGCGGAGGTCTGGGTTTGGTGTTAGCCAGTGCCGGGTTTGGGATGCTAACGGCGCCCATTATGGAGCTGCACAATCAGAAAGGCTACTTCCTGCACCATGTGATCTTTGCCTGCTGCACACTCATCTGCATCATCTGCATCTTGCTGCTCCCCGAGTCGCGTCACCAGCCCCTCCCGGAGTCTCTGTCTGAGGGCGAGGGCTACACCCGCCACCCTCTACTGCCCCCCCACAAGAAACCCGCTGAACAGCGTCACCTGCTGCCAGGACCCCACGGCCGCAGCCGCGGCAATGATGAGAACGCCAACGACCGTGCTAACGACCACTCCAATGTCAGAGACACGCCGCTGAGAGAGGTTGCCGTCTCCACCGTTGAGTCCACTGCCTCGTCCACCCTCGCCCTCGAAGACGACCCTGGTGACGAACTTAATGCTGTAAGACTTAAGGTTCTCAGGCAAACCGACCACTCAGTACCTTCAGCAACGAATTCACTTCCTGATCTCGTTGTCAATGCCCCATCCCCTGATGCCTCAGGGACCCCAGCCATAACAAACGATGATGCCACCAAGTCTCCAGTAGATGCACCTGGGCACCCTCATGAACTCGTAACTCCACCCATAACAAATGTACCTCCACCCCCACATTCAATCTTTCCCCCTCAGACCTCTTCCTCACCTATAGACTCTGACCCTCTGCTGTCCCTGCCCCCTCAGTCAGGCTCCACCCCTTCAGAGCCTCCTTCACCAGCCAATTTAGATGAAACTGTGATTCGGTCATCACCTCTGAATGTGACTGATCCAATTCCCCCCTCTAAAGTGGACTCAACCCTGTCTTCTCCCATAGATTCGGCAGCGGACTGTACCATCAGCACTGCTAATGGGGGGGCGTCATCCTGACGGGGCAGCATTGTGAGGGGAATGATTCTTAAATCCTTTGCCTTTGGCTGCTTCCCTCAAGCTGCTGCAAAGGGATCTACTGAGATAAACGAAAGGGAGGAGTGTAACACCCCACGCAGGCTTTAAAGGGTGCTGACTGGAAGAAAAAGGCGTCGATCCAAATTATCATGGAGACCACTGGAACCACTGGTGCTGAGTGGCTGTGAAGTGAAAAACTCTGAGGAGTAAAATGTTAACATTGTACTGACTAATCAAGGAGATGTGGAATTGGCCACAAACCCAATTCACTGGAAAATAGTTTTAGTGTACTTTTTATTAGTGTGCTTTGTAAAAAAAAAAAAAGTGCTAAAGGAAAAAACCCAAAGGGAATTTATTTGTTAGCTAACTCAGCCGCTAAACAGTGTGCGTTTTTGTGTGCGGTGCCAAGCCTAAAAGTCTCAAACCTGATTTTATACTCCATTCACTAAACCCTAAATCTCAAAGTTGAACAACTGAGCCCTAAACATTAAACCCCCCAACATGAACCACTAATCACTAATAATTAAACCCTGTAGCCTTAACATAACTAAAACTAACAAACCCTAACCCTTTGTACACTTTGTACACCTGATCCATGAATTCTAATTCACTAAACCCCTTATCCCTGAACACTAACTCCTCCCTTTTTCCACTAAGACTTAAACCTAACTTCTTCCTTTGTTCACTAAACTGTAATTTTCAAACCCTAACTACTGCCTTTGTCGACTAATCCCTGAACCCTAACTCTTGTCTTTGCCCACTAATCCCTGAACCCTAACCCCTGGATCTATCCATTATCCACTGTGTCCTCTTAACCATAATTCTTGAATCCTAACTCCTGTCTCTTTCCGCTCAAACTTAATCCCTGAACCCCACTTTGTGATTCTGTCTACTAATCCCTGAACCCTAACTCCCAGCCCTGTCCTCTAATCCCTGAACCCTAACTCTTGTCTCTGCCCACTAATCCCTGAACCCTAACCCCTAAAAGAGTGGTCCTAGAGTATTTCATCAGACTGTCCCAAGTCCTTGAAACACACATAAAACCCAGATAATAATTCCAGTGACTTTTTATTATTATTATTATTTTTTACATGTCAGAGCATGGCTTCTGCAGTAGGTCACCTGATTCATTTCATTCAATCACATGCCTTTATGTAAAGTAATGTGCTGAAAAAAGAGGGAAAGATGTGAGGAACAGAAGAGTTTTTATTGAATTCTTTCTGGTCTGATTAGTGAACTGATGACGCGCTTGTTAAAAGTGGTTCATGATGGAAAGGTTTAGAGAACATCAATGGGACGCTCCAATGACAAACCTATTCACATGGTCTAATCCGTTATCTAATCACTACTGGTTCACCATGACACAGTCCCTGAACTGGACCTTATTATATATAAGAAATTTTATGAAACTGGACCTTCATACATTTTAGTTAAACACTGGACCAACAAACCATTAACCCCTGGCTCTGACCACTAAACCCTAACCCTCGTCCCCTCTTCACAGAGAAAAGTGTCTCTTAGTGAACTAGGACAAGTTTTGGTCTGTAGGGGACCTCGTTATTCAGTGTCCTTTAGGGCATACGCACACTACTGATGAAGGGATAGTTTATATTGGAGTGACCCCTAAACCCTACACCCTAAACCATTAAACTCTTTGTTGAAAAGGGACAGATGGTGTAAAATAAACAAAACAAAAACAGAATGAGACTTCTAATGCAGGTCAAAGGTCAACCCCTGAGGTGTTTGTGTGTTTATGTTTGTGTGGATGTTTTATCACCATGGCAACAGAGCATGTAAATTTGACAATGATGTTGAATAAGCTAAAGTGAACTAATGTAAACGCACATCATGATGTAAGATACAGGTGTCCTCACTTTAGATGGATTTTTTTTTTAATGAGAATGTGTAAATATAAACACACACTGGAAGGGGCTTAACTACTGAGGAAGCAATAATATATTTATTTACTGATATTTTACCTCCATGTGAAATGTTTCTTTATTATTATTATTATTATTATTACTGAACAGTGGCACACGGATAGGATTCACCTCATAAATATTAGAAATCATTATAATATTTGAATTAAATAACATTTTTTCCAGACTATAAGGTTTTTATATGAAGTCGGGTTCATTAAGTATTGTTTAACTTTAATTAGCTTTAACACATTATTAGCTTATGTGCTAACAAACGCTCTGGTCTTAATCTAGGTGGTGTCACATGACCAAGTCTGTGACTGGCTGATTAGATTTAATCTAAGCTCTTTTAATCTAAAGGTGCCATTTTTTCATAAAATGTTTGTTTTGATGGTTTTTATTCTGCACTTTATCCCCGCTTTGGTCATCTTCCCATTCCCAGCTCAGCTCTAAGCCCGGCAGCGAAGGTGGTGAAGGTGAACACGTGTTTCCTCTGAGACGTGTAAAGCCAGCCAAATGCATGTAAAAGCTTTCTGCCCTCTTCTACATTCCCAAGCTCACACTTGCTCACGATTGGCTAGTTCCGCTGTGATTGACAGGCAAGTAAGCATAAGCCCCTCCTACCTAGACCATATGAACAGTTTGGCTCCCTTGGCTCCTCCCCCCTCCACCAGTATGGATGTCTTTATAGTCTGGGAAAAATATGCTAATGTTAAATAATTTTTGGATTCATTGCAACACATCATGGAACAGGACGTGCAAAATTTTAGATGTTTTTATAACGATGGTTTGATTTGTTAAAAAAAAGGAGAGAAAAAAACCCTGAGTATTGTTTTAGCAGGAGGGAAATGAAGTATTGAAAATATACATAATTAGCCAATGTTTTAGCCAAACGCGCACATGTGGTGTTGTTTTTTCCCTCAGTGCCATGAGGACAGTGTTCATGCGTGCTCATGTGCCAGACATAATGTCATTAATAAAGAGCAAAATCATGTGAAATTAAAACATCAAGGCTGCGTGTACAGCGTCTGTTATTAGCATGCTAGCGTGCGTGTCTCCCTCTACACATTAGCACTGTTCTCTGTTTCAGAGAGAGAAAACTCTAACATGGAACACTTTTAAGCTGAATGTTAGCACTTCATTATGTAGACTACTTGCATGAAACAGAACAGCAAGGGGAACAACTGGCTAGTTTAACTGAAGTTACCAAAGTAATGGAAGACGCTAACAATGCTGCTCGCTATCAACTGGTCATCATGGCATCGTGTCCAGGCCTCCTTTACATCAGCTTCAGTAACTTGATAATCTCAGTTAGCAGGTTTTTTTATGTCAGTGGAAAAAAGCACATTTCTCTGGGTTGATTTTTTTTATTTGTAGACATGACTAAAAACTGACTATTTGAACCTGTAATCTTTTATTTCTAAGAAAGTTAATTAATGATTTATTTTTATGATCTGAGAAAGCACAGTTTCTTGTAATAAAACGAAGCATGGCAGAGCGGCTCCTCCCACCGCTGTAAAGCGTCTTGTCTCCATCTATAAAATGCACCAGTGCTGAAAGTTATTCTGAATTCTAGCTGTTATGCTGTTTGTCTAATGCCTGAGACAGTGTCTCTCCTGTCTGTCCAGCCGTGTCTAAACAACCAGGCAAATCATTACTCTAACTTCTGTTAAACACTTTTCATAAAACATTTTATCTCTTGTAATGCCTACAAGTCTTGTGAAGCATCTGAACACCAGCCAATGAACTTTACATTATTACATACACATTATTAATTTATACTTTCATTCTGGTAAAATCTGACAAATATTTTAGATTTTTAGAGGAAAATAAATCTCTACTAGACTCCCACAATCATGGTATTGACACCATCAGCTTCAATTGTGTTTAAAATCCTGTTTCTCAGTAACTCAGGCGGATTTCCAGACAAATCCGTTTGTGTGTGAAGAACTGCTACTTTGGTACATAAAGTACATCTTAAAGCATTTACTGAGTACCTGAGTAACAATAATAATCAATTGATGCGGTACTTCTATTTGTAGTGGAGTACATTTTTAGCCGAGTACTTGTACTTTTACTGACGTATTGAGTTTGTGAACTTCTGCCGGTGGAGATAATGTGGCTGTGTCACCCTGCAGTTCCGTCTTAAATGCTACAAGAGGGAAACAACTTACATGTGAGTCCCTGAACACATGTACTGTAGGTCATCTGATACACTCTTTACATAAATGGGTGTTTTTCCGCTGATAATTATTTGTATGTTTAAAACTTTCCAGGAAATTCCCCTTTACCATAAAATGTTTGTCTGCCACCAGGCGCCCCCTAGAGGGGAAAAACCTCCCATGTGCAGTGGACCCTCCCATTCAACTAAAAATAAAAGAGAGAAGGTTTGATCCTTAAAGTCACTCACTAATGTGGTTTGTAAGATTCTATCTGAAAAGCACATTCAGGACGTAAGCCTACGGTCCAATCAGATTCCATCATGTTACAGTTGGTAAAGGTGGCAATCTCGGCAACACTCTGCTATATAAACTGAACCAACTCTCCATGAATACCAGCGAGTCTACATGATATTTAACAACAAAACAAGAAATATCCCAAATCTAACGCTCCTGTTTTCACACTGATGTAAACACTAACTAATTTATGTGACTCTTCGGAAACACAATAACATCTTCTCCGCAGCCACAGGACACGTCTTCCCACATGGCTGTGAAAAGACACGAGGATCTACTCAGTGCATCAGTCTGGGTTAAAAGGATTGTTGCAGCTGAAACAGGTTAATCTCTGCAGTAATTATGCCATAAAAGACTCTTACTGTATATACCTGTTGTGTAGATATGAGGTGTCCTGCTCGAGTGTCTGTATGGCCACGAGATGAACCTCGTCCTCACTAATACGTTAGTCATGTTTCATGTGAAAGGTAACTTTAATTACCTTTTTAACTGCTTCACTTGCTGAAATTTATTTAACTGATGTCACTGGCTACTTATATTGTCAATCATACAAGCTATTGGAGTTGACGCTAGTTTAACCTGGTTTAACAGTTGCGAAAAATATAGTTACTTTTACCAGTTAGAATTAGCATTATTTACCTCAGCATTCTTCTGCAATTTAGATGTTAGAGTTTATTTCTTCTAAACAGATTAAATGATATCTCATTTTATTTTATGATTCTTTCACAAACAGATCTAACACCATTATATTTTTCACTAACTAACACCAGGTGCAGTTCCAAACTTTTACACTCCAGTCCTTGTACAGTAAATAATTACATTAAACAGGGTTCGGGATGCTGGGATGTGTAAGGGTCCGCCACTAGAGGCCACTGTTTTTATTTTGTATTTTTGTTGGCCGACTCAGTTTCCCAGCAGGCACCTCGGTCAGGTGATGCGGGTGCACACCTGAACCGAGGTAACCATCAATCAATCTATAAATAGCTGCTTAGACTGGGAAACTGGGTCGAGCATTTTTGGTAACACCACTGTCATTTATGTGGGCATTTTGTTCTGTTTTGTTATATGTTTAGTTTGTACTTTGATTTTAGTTGTGTTGACTTGGGCTCTCTTATTGGCAATGTCTCTGTGTATGTTTTGTGTGTCTGTGTTTGTGGAGCTGATTCAGTCCTGTCCTCCTGTGTTCTTGTGGTTAGCTAGAGCAGGTAAATAGTTAGGTGTGTGTGTGGCTAGGAGCATGATTAGCTAAATTCTATGTTGAGGTTTAGTACAGTTACAGTACTAGCATGCTTCTAGCCATAGCCCCTCTGTGTCTCTAGCTGTCCTGTGTTTCCTCTCCCCCTAGTGTCCCAGTGTGCCTAGGTTTAGAGTGCGGTCCCTCCGGGCTTTGGAGTAACGACTAGCTTGTGAGTGCTGCCTCGCTTAGTCTTGGAGGGCTGCCTCGCCTAGCCACTGGGTATTCTTTGTCTGTGTTTCTGTGCCCCTATTCCCTAGTGTGTTTAAGCTATTAGGTAAGTATAGCTTAGTGCATGTTGGGGCTAAAGACATGCTTAGCTAGGTGTATGTGTAGCTGACTGCCATGGTTAAGCTTAGCTTAACCATGTTTAGCTAAAAGCCATGCCTAGCTGATTGCCATGTCTTTAGCCCTCGTCCCGTCCCTCTCTTGGTCTCTTGTCTCTAGTCTTTACGTTTCTCCCGTTCTTCTCTAGTGTCCAGTTTCAGCTCCACGCCTCGTTTGTGTCCTGTTATGTGTTTGTCCCCCTGCCGGTGTCTCGCCACAGGACGTGTTTTGTCACCCCCTGCCAGTGTCTCGCCACAGGACGTGTTTTGTGTCTCCCCCTGCCTGTGTCTCGCCAGAGAGCCCCTGTTAGCACAAAGTTAAGTATGGTTTGAGTTTGTTTGTTCCTTTGTTTGTATCTTTATTTATACTTTGTTTAACTATTATTAAAAAGACTCTTTTGGGTTACACCACCCCTCTGCCTCTATGCCTGCTCCTTCCCTCCATGGCGTTCAACACCTGCCACAACACCCCGTTCATGACGGGATGCAGCTTTCGAAATCAACACTGATTTATTTATCTTGGCTTGTGTTAAGAAGGGGTTAGCTCAGTGGTCAAGGTATTGGACTAATCAGAAGGTTCCGAGTTCAAATGCCAGCACCACCATGTTGCCACTGAGCCCCTTCAACCTCACCTACTCAGATGTCCGAGATAGTGAGATGGGAAATGTAATTCTTTCTGGATAAGGGCATCTGTGACAAATGCCGTAGATGTAAGAACAGTTTCAGTCAGGGCTTCTGTTTGCTTTGGTATTAAGACTTAAAGACTTAAATCGGCAATGATTCTCAGGTTCCTTTAAACACACTTAGTACTGCTTGACTCTAATGTACACAGTATAAAAGAGTAATTATATATGATCGCACTCAATCATGTCAACCACAAGAGTGTTGGAGGCCCTTTGACTCCCGTTCCTCTCAAAGTTTCCCCCTCTTTTATGACTAAATAATGTGACATAAACATCAGCATTTCCATAAAACTGCTATGTACCCTTTATATAGCGCTCTTTAAAGTATGAATGCATTCGAACTGAATCTCCAGCGACCCTGAATACAGGATAAAGCGGTGTAGAAGATGAGTGAGTGAACTGAATCTTTAGTAAGAGCTTTATCTTGGTCAGGAAGGCGGTGGAGAGGCATCAACAGAAGCTGAATGGACTGCCAATCCATCCTACATGTCCTGGGAGGTTGGAGGAATGCAGAACATCTGCTGTAACCAAAGAGCAGGATGGAAACCTGGAAAGCTGGAACTGCAAGGAGAAAACACCACCCAGTACAGCTCTGTCTCATCCTGCTCAAACTCAAACCACCATTAGGCAGTATTCTTTGGGAATAAGTCTGTGCTTCACATGCGTGCCATCTAGTGGTGAGAAGACAAAATAGAAATCACATGAAGTGAAAGAATGAAAGGACTAATAAACTCATTATTATCTCTGTACTGCCATGCAGCAGTCTCACTATATAATTGATTTATCCCAACATCCACTTTTTGCCCCATGGGTATCTCGGTCAAAGGCTTTGGTGAGGTCTCTGAAAGCCGTGTGCAGAGGTTAATTTTCCTTGGAGTTGCTTAGTAATTTCATGTCCATTGTGTTTTTGTTCGGGTGGAATCCATTATGAGATACAGGATGTATTCTTAATGGAAAAGAAATCTGCTGGTAAAAAATCCAGGCTAGAATATTTCCAGTATTGGACAGGAAGGAACTTCTACACTCATTTCCACAGTCTGCCTCTGACTGAGACATAAATGTCCCAGGAGATTCCATCCACGTCAGTTGGCTTTGTTGTGTGTCATTTTACTTCTGACATCTCTCATACCAGGTGGTGCTCCGAAGTGTTTCCTTGTGAGAGATTCCAAGCACTCCTCCTTTTCATTAGTGTCTCTATTCAGTACTCATAATGCTTCTTCCAGCTATTGTTTATTGACTCATTGTAAGGCCATGTTTGGAAAGAACAGGTTTTGGGCAGCAGTAACTAAATCCTTTGGTGCATTCAAAGAAACCTCAAATGTCCTTAAGACTTTAAAGTATTGAACCTCCAAGGACTTATTTTCCACTTTCTTAACTCTAGATTGACAACTGTTTTGCTAGTGTATGGGCTGCTCTTTTGGCCCTACAGTTTATCTTGTTTTGCTAAATGATGGTTTTCTGCTCCTTCGCATCATATTATTCTAGATGTTTCTTGGTTCTATAAGCAATGTTGCTATTGTTGTATGTTAGCAGTGTGTTTGAGCATCATCAAGATATTCTCTGCACAGTTCACTAAGCACAGCCTGTTGTTACACGGTGGTATCAGCCTGGCATCGGATGTTGAGATTTTTCCTAGCTTAGTCTTTTGGATATAGGCTCTGGTTATAGGAGACTCTATACTGAGACATGTGAAATTAGCCAGGCCTTTAGGGGCACCAGCGGCAGTGGTTAGGTGTATCCCGGGAGCCAGAGCACCGGACATAGCAGGTAATCTTAGGGCTCTAGGACAACACAGGTTCTCCAAGATAGTGGTACATGCTGGAGCTAACGATATACGCCTTCGTCAGTCAGAGGTTAGTAAGAATAACTTTATAGAGGTGTTTAAATTAGCGAAGGCGATGTCCGATGGAGTAGTATGCTCTGGTCCCATCCCAATGAGACGTGGCGACATAACTTACAGCAGGTTATGGTCGCTGAACCGCTGGATGTCCAGGTGGTACTCTGAAAACAACGTGGGCTTCATTGATAATTGGAAGACCTTTGAGGGCAAAGCTGGCCTGTTAGGGCGGGACAATGATTGTGATCTTCTTAATTTAAGTAAGGACTCTGGTTTCTGCAATGTGGACAAACCGTAGCTTGTTTATGTACTTAGGAGCACATCCAGACAGTAATGCACTGCAGTAAGATCTTTCACTGCTGCACATAATGAAGCAAAAAGTCTATCCATAGTTACTGTGTGATCAGAAAGCTTTCCAGTCCTTTTGTCCTGTCAGGAGGAAGTTAATTAGGATCCAGTGTTTAATGTCCTTTACACATTCCTCCACTTTATTTATTTTGGGTTTGACTTCAATGAAGTCCTTATCACTAACAGCATGATACTGTGTGTTAGTGTACTTCTGTTGAGGTGTGTGTGTGTGTGTGTGTGTTATGGGTATGTGGGTGTGGGATCACTCCTTGCAGCTCTGCAGTGTTTCACTGCATCATTCTGCTCTCTCCTGATTGGCTGATCTGCAATGACATCATCACCAATCAGATTACAGATTGCTGTATGTAGAGAGAAGAGCTGCATCAGTGTTGAGACTGGACCAGATCAAGGTGAGGAGGGGCAACACCGGCTAAACACTCACACACACATTTATTTTACACACATTTAGTACACGCTCATATAACGAACAAAACCCTTAACACATACAGAGAATAAACACAGCGACAGAATGAGGGAGATTGTGCACATTCAGGCTGGACAGTGTGGAAACCAGATTGGAGCGAAGGTGAGTATTTCTCTCTTAAATAAAGACACACACACACACACACACACACAAAGATGTGGCAGAAATGTATTCTCTGTGATTGAGTGAGTGGATGTAAAGAAGTGAGATATAAATGTGTGTGTAGGCATGTGTGTTATGGTAAAAAGATTACTAATGCATGTTAATTATATGGAAAATGTTAATTTATTGGACATGTAATTTTTATAAAAAAAAAAAAAAAAACGTCCTGACGTCCTGACCGATGACATTCACAACGGTGTGTGTGTGTGTGCCTCGCCTCTCTGCTGCAGCGCTGCACACAGTACAGGATGATCACAGCTCGCTTTAATGAGTCAGAGACATAAAACACTGAGAACAAAGAGAAAAACACCCAGGCACAGAACACCGCTAGGAACCAGACTCGCACTGATTCTCATGTGTGTTACAGTTCTGGGAGGTGATCAGTGATGAACATGGCATCGATTGCAGTGGGACCTACAACGGAGACAGCGAGCTGCAGCTGGAGAGGATCAATGTCTACTACAGCGAGGCCTCAGGTCATCATCATCATCACTCCCTTTATAACCGTCAATACCACCAACACCACCAATATCATCATCATCATCATTATCATCATCATCACCCCCTTTATTACCGTCATTACCACCAACACCACTAATATCATCATCATCATCATCATCATCACCCCCTTTATTACCGTCATTACCACCAACACCACCAATATCATCATCATCATCATCACCCCCTTTATTACCGTCATTACCACCAACACCACCAATATCATCATCATCATCATCATCATCATCACCCCCTTTATTACCATCATTACCACCAACACCACCAATATCATCATCACCCCCTTTATTACCGTCATTACCACCAACACCACCAATATCATCATCATCATCATCATCACCCCCTTTATTACCGTCAATACCACCAACACCACCAATATCATCATCATCATCATCATCACCCCCTTTATTACCGTCATTACCACCAACACCACCAATATCATCATCATCATCATCATCATTATCACCCCCTTTATTACCATCATTACCACCAACACCACCAATATCATCATCATCACCCCCTTTATTACCGTCATTACCACCAACACCACCAATATCATCATCATCATCATCATCACCCCCTTTATTACCGTCAATACCACCAACACCACCAATATCATCATCATCATCATCACTCCCTTTATAACCGTCAATATCACCAACACCACCAATATCATCATCATCATCACCCCCTTTATTACCGTCATTACCACCAACACCACCAATATCATCATCATCATCATCATCACCCCCTTTATTACCACCAACACCACCAACACCATCATCATCATCATCATCATCACCCCCTTTATTACCGTCGGTACCACCTACACCATCATCATCATCATCATCATCACCCCCTTTATTACCGTCATTACCACCTACACCACCAATATCATCATCATCATCATCATCACCCCCTTTATTACCGTCATTACCACCAACATCATCATCATCATCATCACCCCCTTTATTACCGTCAATACCACCAACACCACCAATATTATCATCATCATCATCATCATCACCCCCTTTATTACCTTAAATACCACTAACACCACCAATATCATCATCATCATCATCATCATCATCACTCCCTTTATAACTGTCAATACCACCACCACCAATATCATCATCATCACCCCCTTTATTACCGTCAATACCACCACCACCAATATCATCATCATCATCACCCCCCATCATCACCATCATCATCATCACCCCCTTTATTACCGTCAATACCACCACCACCATTATCATCATCATCATCATCATCACCCCCTTTATTACCGTCGGTACCACCTACACCATCATCATCATCATCATCATCATCATCATCATCACCCCCTTTATTACCGTCGGTACCACCTACACCATCATCATCATCATCATCATCATCATCATCATCACCCCCTTTATTACCGTCATTACCACCTACACCATCATCACCATCATCATCATCATCACCCCCTTTATTAACGTCATTACCACCAACATCATCATCATCATCATCATCATCACCCCCTTTATTACCGTCATTACCACCATCATCATCATCATCATCATTATCATCACCCCCTTTATTACCGTCATTACTACCAACACCACCAATATCATCATCCACATTACCACTGTTGTGTTGTGAACTGCTGTGTCCACCAGCTGAGTCTGCAGGTCTCGATGCCTAATTCTGATTTGTTGCCTATATCAGATTTTTTTGACCGTCTGTTTACATGTTCTTTCAACTATGACTCATATCCGATACACGTGTTTACACTCGCCATACCATTTGAAACATTGCGCATCCTTAAAGGGAGGTTCTTACGATACAAACTAGCCAAGATGGAATATATATATATATATAACGATACACACGCTCTACAATATATATATATATATATATAACGAAGTTAAAACATCTCCATGGTGAAACAGAGGAGGAGAAAAAAACGGCATAATTGCAGCCTGTGCATATGCTTCATTCACCAAATACTGATTTATTAATGTTATTGACCGATGAAGTCGCCATTTTAATGACGTACAGAACGCAATGACTCAGGAGATCCGATCTGTCTGTTCACACCACAATCACATTAGCACATATCTGATTTATATCTGAATTATTTCCACATATGAAGAAGGCATGAAACCGATCATGAAATATTGGAATGCATGCAGGTTTTTTTCCTGTTTACACAGACATAGAACATATCGGATATGTGTCACATATGAGCAAAACATCAGAATTGGGTCACATTAACCAGACAGTGTAAACGTAGCCTCTAAGGACTAAAAGAGCAGTAGTGCTGTACCATCCTTTTAGCTTCTTCCTCTTTAGTTTCATATTCGGTCTGGAAGTCAGAGTTAACCTTACATTTTACTAGCTTTATTTTTGCACTGAACAAAGCCGGTTTAGGATGTTCAACAACCACATATTGGTTTGTTCATTAGGTATTTCTGGGGCCCATTCAGAGCCCATATATAAACCCAGAAAGAGCCCATGGCCATGTGGAAACCAGCTGACTCATGTTAAATTCGTGTGGGCCCTAACAAGTCATATTGCCTGGGTGCCTTCTCCATTTCATTATGCCCAACACTTTATGTCCTGTCCCTATATCACTGTATATCTTCTGTATCACTCAGGGGGGAAATATGTGCCCCGTGCCATCCTGGTGGATCTGGAGCCTGGCACCATGGACTCTGTCCGGTCTGGTCCATTTGGACAAATCTTCAGGCCTGATAACTTTGTGTTTGGTAAGCTCTTTGCTTGTGTATGAGATATGTTACTCTGTGCAGCGATATGTACAACCGTAGTGTAGGATATACAGACAGGACATAGACAGACATACTTCTAATACCTCTTACCGGATTGTGGAAAAAGACAGGCTGAATCAGGGACAGCAAGTGTAAATAGAGAATACAGCAATAAGTAGGGGTGTGATTAATAATTTGTTTACATTGGATTAGGTCAAAGTGGTGCTGGGAACAACTGGGCCAAAGGTCACTACACTGAGGGTGCAGAGCTAGTGGACTCTGTGCTGGACGTGGTACGGAAGGAGTCAGAAAACTGTGACTGCCTGCAGGGATTTCAGCTCACACACTCTCTGGGTGGTGGCACAGGCTCAGGCATGGGCACACTGCTCATTAGCAAGATCCGTGAAGAGTACCCTGATCGCATCATGACCACCTTCAGTGTCACACCATCACCCAAAGTATCCGACACAGTGGTGGAGCCCTACAATGCCACATTGTCCATCCATCAGCTTGTGGAGAACACAGACGAGACCTTCAGCATCGATAATGAAGCTCTCTATGACATCTGCTTCCGCACCCTTAAGCTAACCACGCCCACCTACGGAGATCTCAACCATCTGGTTTCTGCTGCCATGAGTGGTGTCACAACATGTCTTCGTTTCCCGGGGCAGCTTAATGCAGACTTGCGCAAGCTCGCAGTCAACATGGTTCCCTTCCCTCGCTTGCACTTCTTCATGCCTGGATTTGCACCACTG
The DNA here is from genome assembly GCF_024256425.1 of Clarias gariepinus. Taxonomy (NCBI): domain Eukaryota; kingdom Metazoa; phylum Chordata; class Actinopteri; order Siluriformes; family Clariidae; genus Clarias; species Clarias gariepinus. The sequence goes on along the minus strand of NC_071100.1, from coordinate 547,638 downwards.
ACCAGCAGGGGGAGTCAGCAGTATCGTGCACTCACCGTTCCTGAATTAACACAGCAGATGTTTGATGCCAAAAACATGATGGCGGCATGTGACCCGCGTCATGGACGTTACCTTACTGTGGCGGCCATCTTCCGTGGTCGTATGTCAATGAAGGAGGTGGATGAGCAGATGCTGAGTGTGCAGAATAGAAACAGCAGCTACTTTGTTGAGTGGATCCCAAACAATGTGAAAACAGCCGTCTGTGACATCCCACCACGAGGACTTAAGATGGCAGCCACCTTCATTGGGAACAGCACGGCCATCCAGGAGCTGTTCCGCCGTATCTCAGAGCAGTTCACTGCCATGTTCCGTAGAAAGGCTTTCCTGCATTGGTACACGGGTGAGGGCATGGATGAGATGGAGTTTACTGAGGCTGAGAGCAACATGAACGACCTTGTCTCGGAGTACCAGCAGTACCAGGATGCCACAGCTGAAGAAGCAGAGGAGTACGAGGAAGATGAGCCAGAAGAGGAAGTTGAAGGTCGCCAAGATGTTCACCACTGACCTGAATATTCTGAGAAAACATTTCCCTTGATGTCATCTTTATAAAGGACCCTTGAGTTACCATCTTAAGCTCACTAGGATATGTAAACCTCAACTACTTACAATGCTCTCTGTGTGACACCTACTTATTTTAGTTGCACTTAAAATTATCGCTAGTTACCTAGCTATATTTGATTCCTTATCCTATTCAGGTGTTAGCTAGCTACGAATGTTTAGCTTAAAAAAAATACATTGCTATAGTACTGTATATTAGCAAGGCTATTATCAACAAAAATAATTTAGCATTTAGCATAAGGTGCTACCGAGAGCCACAGCTAAAGTACGAGTTTGTAACTGCACTCATCAGGTGGTACAATAAACTTACCTCATCAGAAACGTATCATTGTTTTTTTCTATATACTGTAGTTGATGTTGCCGTTATGACTACTCAATAAATTAACCAACTACAAAGATTATTGTGCTTAGTCAACACATTCCAAAGTTCTCCAGCATTAGAACTGGATCACTAAATTTAAACCTGCGCAGGAAAGGTATCTTCAACATAACAGAAAAAATATTAATAATAATAAAAAAAGCTTAGGGCACTCCTTGTACATACAGTGAAATCTCGGATTACGAGCATAATTCGTTCCGGAAGTGGGCTTGTATTCCAAAAAAATCGTAAACCAAATTTAATTTCCCATAAGAAATAATGGAAAATCAAATTATTCATTCCCCAGCCCAAAAAAATAAATACATAAAAATAATTATGACAAAATATAAAGTAAAAATAAAACAAATTAACCTGCACTTTATCTTTGAACAAAAGTAAAAATAAATCCTGACAGATAAGTGTTTCTGTTTATGTGCGCAGGTGCTGTGTGTGTGTGTGTGTGTGTGTGTGTGAGAGAGAGAGAGAAGTTCCTCCCGTCCCGAGAGAGAGTGTATGAACCGGCACGGTGTCAATTTACGCGTGTGCACACATAAGAGAGGCTGAGGAACATCCCTAGGAACATCCCTAATGACACTCGTGTGAGCGCTTAATAATGGAATCACTGCTGTGAAGTAAAACAAACAAATAAATGAACCCCACACTACATTCGAAAAGAATCGCAACAAAGCAGAGTTTCTGTGAGGAGCAAAGTGTGTGTGTGTGAGAAGCACCCCCCTCTCTGCTTCACACAAACAACACACTCTACAGTGTAAATGCATGAGAGATAGAGAGAGAGAATGTGTGTGGGTGTGTGTGTGTGACGGTGTCAGTTGTGATCACGCTCGGTGATGCTCGGTGTCAAAACAAGAAGCGGATGCGTGATACATGATACTTGGTGCTCGTAAACCAAGACAATGCTTGTTTTTCAAATCAAAATTTATTCAAAATCTTTGCTTGTCTTGCAGAACACTCGCAAACCGCGTTACTCGTAATCTGAGGTTTCACTGTATTTGAAATACACAGAGCTCACAATATAAATAAAACTGTGGCCATTTTCCAGAGGTGGAACATAACTGAGTAAATGCACTTCCTCACTGTACTTAAGTACATATTTCACGTACTTTACTTTTACTCCACTACACTCTACAGCAAATACCTGTACTTTCTACTTCACTATATTTTCTAGATGGCATTGCCTTACATAACCATAGTGGTGTGTAGCATCTAAAGAGGGCATATCGCCATCTGGTGGGTGAGTGGGAGTGGGAAAGACTTTTACTATGTCTTTAGGACTACAGTGAGCTGATACCAACTCCGTACTTTTATTGAGTAAATTTGAAGTTGTTTACGCTTGTACTGTTTCTCGGGTAGAAATGTAAATGTAGGATTTCTACTTTCGCTTGAGTAATATTTGACCTTGGGCATCTACAATTACTCAAGTACAGGATTTGTGTACTTTATCCACCTCTGCCATTTTTAGTTTGTCCTCATGTAAAGAAAGTGTCCCATGTGAAATAGCTAACAAACTTCACAAGTAGGTCACAGCCTACTACTGTGGTGTTGGTCTTCTACTGTATGATTAAAAACTTTAAGTCCATGGATTTAAATAATGGTCATAACTTTATTAATTCAGGAACCATCAATAATAAATGTCAAACATGAATGAACAATCCACAAATTATTATATTAATCCACGCGCCTCTACCATTCTCACAGTTTTCAGCCTGTTTTAGGTATCAGGTTAAACTTTGCCCTTTCTTGGGTTCAACTCCACTCTCAGGGTAAATTACTCCTGATCTCAGGTGTTCCCTGTTATTTGGATAAATATAATTTTGTGGTTAGGTTACTCTACTCCCATCATGTTATTTTAATTCTGGTCTTGAGTTAAAGTAGAGGAAATAGTTTCACAAAACGGTTTATACAGGAAGCACTGGTAGTGCGATGTACACACCAGCTGTCTCATTAAATTATAATCTTCTTCTTTGTCTTTGGGCTGTTCCCTTTCAGGGGTCCCCACAGCGAATCATCTGCCACCATCTAACCCTATCCTCTGCTTCCTCTTCTCTCACACCAACTAACTTCATGTCCTCTCTCACTGCATCCATAAATCTCCTCTTTGGTCTTCCTCTAGACCTCCTGCCTGGCAGTTCCAACCTCAGCATCCTTCTACCGATATATTCACCATCTCTCCTCTGAACATATCCAAACCATTATCCTTAAATCACAATCATACCGTGGTTTCTGGAGGCTCGGTGCTGAGATGTTCGGCTTCCTGCAATATTAAACAGAACAACCACAACACGGCAGTGTGATGGACAACAACGTAGAGGTTAAATAGAAAACATTAACACACATTAATGATTCTACAACAGCGAGAGAAAAAAAAAATAGGCGTGTGTGTGTGTGTGTGGAAAAAGAAAGTAAACTCTGCTCCAGATCATGAATGTGAGCTTATAAAATTTAGTGAGCACAAACCTGGTGAGTTACCTGGCCACGCCCCCTGATATGTCAAACTAGGTGACAGTGAGTGCGTGTAGCCGACGTCAGCTCTTCGTCTTTGGTTTTATTCTATTTATTCAGTCTTATCGCTAGCTTAGTGTCTACAGAGCCAAACATAAATGCTGGACATGTTTTACGCGTCCTGGTGTTCCTAGCAGAGACACAGAGACAAATACAGCCATAGATCTGTACATGCAGCCTCCGCCAAGTCCGACCCAGCCCGCACGTGCAGTGGGACACATACTACAGCGTCCTGTTCAGCGTACTCTATTCAATTCAATTCAATTCAATTTTATTTGTATAGCGCTTTTAGCAATTTTCATTGCCGCAAAGCAGCTTTACACAGTCAAAAGAACTAAGTTTGTATGAAATGTGAATGTGTATGAATCAAAATGATATGATTGTCCCTGATTGTCCCTGATGAGCAAGCCTAGGACGACGGCGACAGTGGCAAGGAAAAACTCCCTGAGATGGTAATAGGAAGAAACCTTGAGAGGAACCAGACTCAACAGGGAACCCATCCTCATTTGGGTGAAACAGAAAGCAGTAAATGATCTGCATTTATACAGTGTGTAGGGTGGGAGGCAGTTCAGCTATAATAGCTGATGTTAATTGATGTTAATATGGAGTCCAGGTAGTTATTGAAGACCCAGGTAGACTTGTAAGAAGTTCCAGTCCTGAACTGTCGAACTGTCAAGTCCCCAGAAAAACAGTTGCCAACACCAGTCAAGGCCAGAACCGTCTTCTAGGTAGAGAGAACCATCCCCAGACACCAGACGCATCCCAGAGAGACACACGGGGCATCCATGTGACGAGATCTTCAGCCAGAAGCGGGGCACCAGGATGGGTCAGACAGGTCCGGAGGGCAGAGGGAGTCTGGATCACTGGCAGCTCAGGAACGACATGTGTAGCTCGACAGAGGGAGAGAAAGAGTGAAAGAGGGAGACAGAAGGAGAGAGGAAAGAGAAAGAGGGGGGGAAGAGAAGAAGAGGAGAGATGGCAGTTAGGTATGGTCACAGTCACACAATGTATAATGTGAATGTATATTAACTGTAGAGTGCAAGCAGAGACTCCGGCAGGACTAACTATGACATCATAACTAAAAGGGAGAGCCAGAAGGAAACACAGACATGAGGGCTTCCTGACATGTAAAGCAAACAATCACCTCACCGTCAGCAAACCTGAGTGATCAATGAGAGTGAGGAAGACAGCATCCAAACATACCAGTTCACCATAATACTCTACGTCCATGAGTCCCCCAGATCTGCTCCTTTACCTATGGCAAATCTATTTATAAAAATGCTTGGCTAAATAAATAGGTTTTTAGCCTGGACTTAAACACTGAGACTGTGTCTGAGTCCCGAACACTATTTGGAAGACTATTCCATAATTTTGGGGCTTTGTAAGAAAAAGCTCTGCCCCCAGCTGTATTTTTCATAATACGTGGTACTGACAAGCAGCCTGCATCCTTTGATCGAAGTAGGCGTGGCGGATCGTAAGACACTAGCAGTTCGCTCAGGTACTGCGGCGAGAGACCATTTAATGCTTTATATGTCAAGAGTAGTATTTTGAAATCAATGCGAAATTTCACAGGGAGCCAATGCAGTGAAGATAAGATAGGGGTGATGTGCTCATATCTTCTGGGTCTAGTGAGGACTCTTGCTGCTGCATTCTGGACTAGCTGAAGCTTATTTATGCATCTAGCTGAACAACCAGACAGTAAGGCATTACAATAGTCCAACCTAGAGGTGATAAAAGCATGAACTAGTTTTTCTGCGTCGTTTAGCGACAATAAATTTCTTATCTAGGCAATATTTCTGAGGTGAAAGAATGCTATCCTGGTAATATTATCTACATGTGCTTCAAATGAAAGGCTGGAATCAATGATCACACCAAGGTCTTTCACTGTTGCATTTGATGAAACAGAAAGGCCATCTAAAGTTACGGTGTGATCTAAAATTTTACTCCTAGCTGTATGCGGTCCTATGACTAGAACTTCTGTCTTATCCGGATTTAGCAGAAGGAAGTTAATTAGCATCCAATTTCTTATGTCCTGCACACATTGCTCAACTTTAGTAAGCTGTTTTTTCTCATCAGGTTTTGCTGAGACATATAACTGTGTATCGTCAGCATAACAATGAAAACTAATACCATGCTTACGGATTATGTTGCCCAGAGGAAGCATGTAAAGGGAAAAAAGCAGTGGACCTAAAACTGAACCCTGCGGAACGCCAAACTCCACTAGAGAACATGCAGAATAAACACCATTTAAGTCTACATACTGATAACGATGGGTCAGATAGGATCTGAGCCAGGAGAGGGCTGTACCCTTAATTCCCACTACATTTTCTAATCTGTGAAGAAGAATAGCGTGATCAACAGTGTCAAAAGCTGCACTGAGGTCAAGTAATACAAGCATAGTTACACAACCCTGATCAGAGGCCAATAGAATGTCATTTACTACTTTTACGAGCGCTGTCTCTGTACTGTGATGAGGCCTAAATCCTGACTGATACAGTTCATGTATGCCATTTCTATGTATATATGAGCATAGCTGCTCCGCTACTATCTTTTCCAGAATCTTAGAGATAAAGAGGAGGTTTGATATTGGCCTGTAACTGGACAGCTGACAGGGGTCGAGGTCAGGTTTCTTAATTATTGGTTTGATAACTGCTAATTTAAAAGATTTTGAAACATAACCAATGCTGAGTGAAGAATTAATTATTCTCAACAGGGGTTCTGTTATTGCTGGTACTATCTGTTTAAGAAAATGTGTCGGTACAGGATCTAATATACAGGTTGATGAATTTGAAGAAGAGATGAGTGAAATTAGTTCATTCTTTTCAAGGGGAGTAAAGTATTCTAGGTTCTGATCTGACATGGCTAGATTAACATCTGCATCAATTACATTGTTCGGTTTCAAAACCTAAATTTTATGCCTAATATTTAAAATTTTATTATTAAAAAAAGTTTATGATGTCCTCACTATTGCATGATGTTATTGTGGAGATTTCTGCAGTGGTCTTATTTCTGGTTAACTTATTTTACAGCATTAAATAAGAATCTAGGATTATTTTTGTTATTTTCTATAGGAGTGGAGAGATATGTTGATCTAGCTACACTAAGAGCTTTTCTATAGTTCAGGATGCTCTCCTTCCATGCTATTTAAAATACTAACAATTTAGTTTGACGCCATTTACGTTCTAATTTCCGAGCGGTCTGTTTTAAAGTGCGCGTGTGATCGTTATACCAGGGAGCAAGTTTCTTATCTCTAATAATTTTTCTTTTGACTGGAGCTACATTATCTAGGGTATAGCGAAATGTCGACTCTAAATATTCAGTCGCCTGATCGAGTTCTGTGGGGTCAGACGGTGATCTAATCGAAGTTGGGAACTCTGGGAGATTACTGATAAAACTCTGTTTGGTAGTTGATGTGAATGTACGTTTCATACGGTAGCGCGGCGCTGTGTGTACATTATTATTGTGACACACTTGAATTGAGACAAGATAGTGATCTAAGATAACTTCAGATAGTGGTATTGTGAATAAATTTCTTATACTTAATCCGATTAATATTATTAAATCTAAAGTGTGACCTGCTTTATGAGTGGGTCCTACTACACACTGATTTACTCCTACCGAGTCCAGTATAGACATAAATGCAGTTCTCAGAGGGTCTTCTGGGTTTTCAAAATGGATATTAAAGTCTCCAGCAATTAACACTTTGTCTACAGAAACGACTAGGTTTGAAAGGAAATCTGCAAATTCACTAAGAAATTCCGAGTACGGCCCTGGAGGTCTGTAAATGACAATTAGCGGGATCGACTGAGCTGACTTAATATAGTTAAATACACTTATGTTACTATAAAGAATTTCAAATGAATTAAATTTGTGTCCGTGTTTTTGTACAATAGTCAAATTATCATTGTGAATAACTGCGACGCCTCCTCCTCTACCAGTTAACCGAGGCTGGTGTATGTAGCTGTATCCAGGAGGACTAGCTTCATTTAGAGCTACATACTCGTCCTGTTTAATCCAGGTTTCTGTTAAACAGAGTATATTAAACTCCTGATCTGTGATAATTTCATTAACTATAACTGCTTTAGATGTGAGAGATCTAATATTTAACAGTCCTAGCTTCAGATCAGAGGTGCCGGCTGCGCATTCAGTCTGATCCAAGTTTGTGGTCTTTATATTAATTGAATTACTAAAACAGACTTTCTGAGTCTTTCTAAATTTGTTTTTAGCTCGGGGAACAGACACAGTCTCAATACAGTGAACCCTGAGTGACGACTCTATGCAGCTAGCAGACGGTTGGGTTAGCCTGTCTGTCTGCTCCCTGGCCTGGGCTCTGGATTGTCACCGATTAACTAGGCCTCTTCTGAGACTATGAGCTATACTACAGGAAATGAGAGCAGCACCTTCCCGAGTGGGATGGACACCGTCCCGCCCTAACAGGCCAGCTTTGCCCTCAAAGGTCTTCCAATTATCAATAAAGCCCACGTTGTTTTCGGAGCACCACCTGGACATCCAGCGGTTCAGCGACCATAACCTGCTGTAAGTTATGTCACCACGTCTCATTGGGATGGGACCAGAGCATACTACTCCATCGGACATCGCCTTCGCTAATTTAAACACCTCTATAAAGTTATTCTGACTAACCTCTGACTGACGAAGGCGTATATCATTAGCTCCAGCATGTACCACTATCTTTGAGAACCTGTGCTGTCCTAGAGCCCTAAGATTACCTGCTATGTCCGGTGCTCTGGCTCCCGGGATACACCTAACCACTGCCGCTGGCGCCCCTAAAGGTCTAGCTAATTTCACGTGTCTCAGTATAGGGTCTCCTATAACCAGAGCTCTTTCAGGTTTCTCAGACTCTACACTGGACTCCTCTTATCCAGAGCAACAGAAAGACATCTGTCCTCTTCTTATATTGTAAATAAATGCAAATCCTAAGGTTGGGAATGTAAGATGATCTCGTCTAGTACACAGACGTAACCTGCCAGCCTGCTGTCTGATCCACATCCAAGGTCATTTTTAATGAATTTGAAGGTAAACAAGCTCTTAATCCTGCTTATACGAGGGGGCGTTCAAGGTAAAGAGGGACTTTTGATTGTGCAGAATAACAGAACACAGTCCTGAGAGTAAACACTCCCTTTATTTCTCTATATAATCCCCTGATACACTAATGCACGTGTAGCCGTGATCGCACTGCCTGTCTGATTCATGTCTGAAACGCTGGCCTCCCAGGAACTCCTGTAGAAATGACTTGGAGTGAGGTCAGGACTGTACGGGGGACGTGGTGATGACTCTCAGCTGAGTTCCTGTACGGTGTGAGTGGTGTGGGTAAATGAGTGTGTGTACAGTGTATACATATACACACACACCTCTTCCACAAGACTTTCAAGGATCAGATGTTCCACTGAGCGTTTGCACCGTTACCATGTTTTACTGCTGGTTGATGTTCCACTGGGAGATGTCAGCATTCCCCTCATTAGAGTCTGAGATAAGGGAAAGTAAACTTCCTGTTCTCAGTCAGAGAGAGAGAGAGAGAGAGAGAGAGAGAGAGAGAGAGAGAGAACCCCCACTGGCTCCTGGAGCTGAACTTTTATAAGAGTGCGCCCCCTAACTGTGGACGCATGGAGCCGGATTTAATCTCATTCTCAGGTTAATCTAATCCCTGCCCTGTTTAAGATTATCTAATCCTGTTAGAAATTAAGAGTTCAGTATTTGTTAAACTTGATTAACTAAACAACATCACAGCACTGACATTAGGATAGGATAAACACAAGGATCACTGAAAAAAATTAACAAATACTCCTTTATTTCACCATTATTCATTATCAAAAGATGGCCATCTAATAAAACACAGGTTTCCCTAAATCACACTCTGCTCTACTACACACACACACACACACACACACACAACAGCAGCACAGTGTGCAGTATGAGCTTTACAAAAAAGTTCTATAAATCAGACACAAAAAAAATAAACTACATTTACAAACATGTGTATAAAATCTACTGCAGAAACCCCGCCCACAATAACTCTGATATGACACGACGGCAGGCTAATTATTAAATGTCCTCATATTTATTCAAAAGTAATCGCTTTCACTTTACTGCATTAGCGTGAAGAGATAAAACTGTAGTGCTCCTTATTATTATTATTATTATTATTATTATTATTTATGCAAACGAGTAAATAATCTCCATTCATACCTGCAGCATTCAGATCAATAAACATGTAAACAGCAGAGGGACTGTCTCACAGACTTAAAGCTAGCGTGTGTGTGTGTGTGTGTGTGTTCTTCAGTGTGTGTGTGCAGCAGACGCGTCACTCGATGAGGTCTCGGTGCTGCTGCTGCGTCGGTTGAAACTCCTGAGGAAACAGGAAACACATCAGTACCTCATTTCCTGTGAGTGATGTAATGACTGACTGACCACCGGCCAATCGGTACTAAGCAACCGCATCGAATGTAGTAAAGGGTCTCAGGGATGTCCTGTTACGTTATGACATCACAACCGCGACACCGCCGCAACCTCACAACCTCCTCACGTTACATCACCATAACCTCAACATCTCACAATATTCATTCATTCATGTGTGTGTGTGTGTGTGTGTGTGTGTGTGTGTGTGTGTGTGTGTGTGTGTGTGTGTGTGTGTGTGTGTGTGAGTGAGAGAGAGAGAGACCTGGCATCAGGACGAAGTCGTAGTGTGCGGTAAAGATCGGCAGTGGAGGGCAATCCCTGAGAGGCGGAGTTAGCGGTGAAGAACCCAGATTGAGACAAACCCCTGACTGAGGGAGACGGAGTGGACAGCACTTTGGCTTCAGGCTCTGCGTCTAGACAGACAGACAGACAGACAGAGACGTTAAAAGACAAACTGAGTGATGATTGGCTGTGTGAGGTGTGAGTGGGCGGGGTGAAGCGGTGGGACACTCACTGAGTGATGATTGGCTGTGGGAGGTCGCGGGACGTTTGCGCTCTATAAACGGCGTCATGTTGAGGAACTGCGTCTTCAGCCACATGGCCCGATCCTCCTCAAACACCTTCCTCTGGAGGAACACGAACATCATAAAGCTCTGGTTATGAACCTTTTAAAGTTTTTGCACAGTGAATATACAGTGTGTGTGTGTGTGTGTGTGTGTGTGTGTGTGTGTGTGTGACCTCTTGCCCCAGACGGATTGCAGCCTCAGTGAAGTTCTTCCTCTCCCTCTCGAAGTTCTTCTTCTGCTCAGTGAAGATCCTCCACTCGTCCTTCAGCCGCTCCTTCTCCTCCAGCGTGTATCCATCACTCAGCAGAGCCGCCGTGTCCTCGTCACACGGGGAGACCAGCTGCTGCTCACACACACACACACGATAAACCTAGTGCATTATTCACACTAAGTGTTCTCTGTGCGTGTGTGTGTGTGCGCGTGTGTGTGTGTGTACCTGAAGTAGCTGTTGTTGTGTGTGTATAAACTCTGTACACTGCTGCAGTTCCACTCTGATGCGCTGTATGGCCTCTTCATGGTCCCTCCTGGAGATGACTTCCTCCTGAGACACTGACACACACACACACACACACACACTTTCAGCACTGATCGTTTATTTACTGTTTTACTACATTAATCACATCAGCAAATAAATACACCGTCTTCCATAAAGGACTGGAGGAGTGGGCGGGGCTAAAGGAGCAGTGTGAGTGACAGGGGGTGGAGGAGTGGGCGGAGCTGAAGATGTGGCAGAAGAAACAGGGACTTGGGAAGCAGTGAGTGCAGCAGAGAGAATCAGAAGAAGTGTGTGTGTGTGTGTGTGTGTGTGTGTGTGTGTGTGTGTGTGTGTGTGTGTGTGTACTAAACAATCAGGAAGGGATAGAGGGGAGGAGGAGGAGGAGGAGGGGGGTCATGACCTGAGACCAGTGAGTTCTATGGACTCCAGGATCAGAGAGACCGAGCGAGCGCTCATAAATAAACACACCCTGTGTGTCGAGTGTGTGCATGTGGTTCTTCAGTCGTCTCCACTGCAGCCGTATACTGTTAGTCAGCTGCTCGCGCGCGTCCACACACATCTGATCCAGATTCTCTTTACTCAATTCCTCACACTCGTCCTCGGGCTCAGAGTTCCCCTGACACACACACACACACACACACACACACACACACACACACACAGAGGATATTTATATAGAACACAGTGATGTGTAATAAAGAAGAGATCTGTGTGTGTGTGTGTGTGTGTGTGTGTGTGTGTGTGTGTACCTGGTCCAGGCTGTCCTCTGTCCTGCTGCAGTGTGTCTTTGGGCTGAGTATGGACATCATGTCCTTCTTCATGTGCTGCAGCAGCGTCTTCAGCTCAGCGTTCTCCTGCATCAGAGTCTGCTGTCTGACCTCATAGTCCCTCAGCAGCGCCTGGTACATCTCACCCTCGTGTCTAACACGCACACGCACACGCACACGCACACAACTCCTGTATTTGAGACACATCCACAATGAGGAGACACGGAGTAAGCGGAGGGTCCTACCTCGCCTCCATCCTGCTCGTCTTCCACATCCCTCTCTTTCCATCAGAGCGACTCACACAGTTCACCACATCGATCGCTACACACACACACACACACACACACTTCAGAAGAGTGTTTAACTTTCCGTTTTTGAAAATACACCAGACACACACTGGTAGACACAGATTACCCATGATGCACTGCGGTGTTGATGGGAGGGTTGTACTATACCGAGTTTTTTGTCCCTCTTGTCCACCAGCAGCTGGTTGAGACGCTCCTTGAGTTTGGTGCACTCCCTCTCCTTGCGTTTGGCGTCGTGGTTGTACTGAGTGGCGCGGCTAGCGATGATGCTCTGGAGCTTCTGTACCTACACACACACACACACAGTTATAAGGTGTCCCCAGGTGCTGGGGTCTGGTGTGAGTGAGACACACACACACACACACCTCCTCTTTCTCAGACTTCAGACAGCTCTGCAGTGTCCTGATCTTCAGGTGCAGCTGACGCTCACCCTCATGGAGACCCGAGTTCTCTCTGCGCGTGTGCTCCAGCTGGTCCTGTCTCACAGACACACACACACACACACACACACAGGTCTAAGAGACGTGTCTCACATGAAGCAGGAGGAGGCGCAGTGGTGTTACAAGGTGGAGTCACGTCTTTACTGTGGACGTGTGTCACACTCACCTGATTCACATCAGCACACATTCACACATTTAAATAGTAAAAAAGTGGAGCTTTTAAAGGATGATTTAAAACCCGTCCATTCCCAAACCCGGCACGGAGGAGGAAGGAGAAGAGGAGAAGGTGTTGTTATTCTGTAACTCTAACATCAGCTCAGGCTTCTGTAACATGTCCTCCAGTAAACCCCGCCTCCTGTGTAATGATTGGCTACTCAGCCTTATCCCTGATTGGTCAGGAGCTTTACTGTGTGTGTGTGTGTGTGTGTGTGTGTGTGTGTGTGTGTGTGTGTGTGTGTGTGTGTGTGTGTGTGTGTGTACTTTGAGGCGAGAGTTGTTGTGCTGCAGGTGCTCCAGGTCGCTACAGCTCTTCAGTTGGCGGTGTTCCAGGTCCTGCAGTGCGCGCAGATGTTTCCTGTGCAGCTGGACGAGCTCGTACAGCAGGTTAAGGGCGGGGACAGCATTCAGAGCGTTAGCACCGCCCCTAGAGTCCACACACACACCGCACAGGCCCAGGGAGCTGGCCTCCTGCACACACACACACGTTTATATAACGTTCCCCCTCTTACATGCCCGTCTGTCTTTATCTCTCACACACACACACACACACACACACACACACCTGGTTAATGTAAGAGACACACTGCAGGACGTTGTCCTCGGTACAGAAAGCGCTCAGCACGCTGTAGGAGTGTGTGGACGGGAGTGTGTGGACGTGTGTGTGGTGGGACATGTTGATATGAGAAATGCTTGACAGGTCCTTTGGGTCTGAAACACACACACACACACACACACACACACACACACACACACAAGCAGGATTAGTGCTTTATAATTCCGCTGAAGGTCATGCTTGCATAAGTATTCACCCCCCTGCACTGTTTTAACCGAGTGTGATTAAAATCTCACACGTGTTCTTGAGGATCTGCTGCATTAGGTGAGATAAACACTGCTCTTACACTAATAATAATAATTATTATTATTATTATTATCATCTCCATATGATCTCACAGTGCTCACAGTTAAAAAAAAAAAAAAAACACAAACACATCAGGATCCAGATGTGCAGAGTGGACAGGGACATACAGCGTGCTGCAAGACCTGATCTGAAACTACACACAGACAACGCTGATGGGTACTGTCCCATGGGGGGTGAATACTTATTCACAGCACTGTATAAATGTAACACATAATACAATCAGAAAGTAAACAATTAATGAGACTAAAGGAAAATAACTACGAATTTGTACATCAACCTTTACAATTAGAGAATCTCATCTAATCTACTCTAGTACAAGTTTAGCTAATCCAATCCAATCCGATCAAATCCAATCCGATCTAATCCCATCTGATCCAATCCAATCCGATCAAATCCGATCCAATCTAATCCCATCTGATCCAATCCAATCTAATCCGATCAAATCCGATCCAATCTAATCCCATCTGATCCAATCCAATCTAATCCGATCAAATCCGATTCAATCTAATCCCATTTGATCCAACCCAATCTAATCCCATCTAATCCGATCCAATCTAATCCCATCTGATCCAATCCAATCTAATCCAATCTAATCGAATCCCATCTGATCCAATCTAATCGAATCCCATCTGATCCAATCTAATTTAATATAATATAATTCCATCCAATCCAATCTAATCTAATCCAATCTAATCCCATTTGATCCAATCTAATCCCATCTGATCCAATCTGATCCCATCCGATCCAATCTAATTTAATATAATACAATTCCATCCAATCCAATCTTATCTAATCCAATCTAATGTAGTCTGATCTAGTCTAATTCAGAAGTGATAAAATGTAAATAATAGATTTTTTAATATTGTTTGTTAACTTTGTAGTATATAAACAATTAAACCAAACAGTAATTGTAATTGATTCTGTAATTGCTGTGATAAAGTGTGTGTGTGTGTGTGTGTGTGTGTGTGTGTACCTAGACAAGCGTCTGACATCATCACGGTCGTCTGTGGTGTCCATTGATCTCCCATCTCCGACACACACCAAGTAGTCCTGAAACACACACACACACACACTTACTGTTCATACTATAGTCACCCCAGATATCGTGTGTGTGTGTGTAGGAACTTTAGCTTGGCACTAACTAATAACTTTATTACGCAGTCGGTGACAGCAGCATGTCAGCATGTTCATCATGATTACTTACACTTATTACACACACACACACACACACACACACACACACACACACCATTATAATGTTAGAAGGTGAATTGACATTATTTAAACCTGACAGAGCCAAAGTTACCAAATATTATTTTACGATGTAATGTAATATCTTTATTAGGATCTAATATTATATTTATACATTGTTATGTGGTTCTACATCACACACATTAAAATCCTCTGATCTGCCTTCTACTACAAACTCAAACACACTCCTCATTACACCAGTCTCACAACACCTCCAGCACTAAATTAGTCTAAAACCACGCATGGAGTCCCTAATCCCGCGCGGTGACGTCTGAGCTTTCGGAGGCGTTCGAGGCGGTAAATCATCACTGTTTCTTTATAATCCTACAGGTGGCGCTCTCTAAACTATTCACACATTCCCATCCCGTGTGGTCCGAGTGAATTATTTCTAGAGAAGTTTGTCTAGAATTAATAATTCTGGTGGATGGTGTAATAGAAACGCGGTGCTCAGTAACAGTGTAGCTTTGTGCTTCATTTAATTTGAAGTTAAATGTTAAACTCGTGTAAACTCCAGCACTGCTCGCATCGTCCCACGTCTTTATCCTGACTCTTATCTGTTCTGGCACCGAGGTGGTGGACTGGACTCCCTCTAGACGCCCGTACAGACGAGTCTCTGGCCAAAAGGAAAGTTTAAAACGACGTATCTGTTCCTTCAGGACGTGGACTATGGGTCGTATGTGGAGGTAGTCTGTAGTGTAGAACTGATGACATCACTCATTAAACTGTTCAAAGGTTTAAAATGGAAACAAAATCAGTTTGACTGTAATAACGGATCAGGACATTAATAAAAGCGGGACACTTCCAGAACCGACACAGAGGTCTGGTGATGATGTCATGTCAGGAGGAGCCTGGAGAGAGTCATGACCCTCACACACACACACACACACACACACACACAGAGAGAGAAATAAATCACACACATTTACTTCAGACAGGTCCTCTTTGCTTTTATGTGCCTGAAGGCTGTCACGTGACCAGGGCCACACCGGAAACCGGAAGTACCTCTCTGACCTGATGCTATGCTAACTGTCACTCACCCGAGACAGGGTTTATATTAAACCTCGGTCAGAACACGAGCCCTGACCGCGAGCCCGTTAGCATTAGCCCGTTAGCATTAGCGAGCTAGGCTCCGCGAGCCCGTTAGCATTAGCATTAGCATACAGGTGTAGTCCTCACCTCTTTCCCCGTCAGACCGCAGCGCTGTACAGGATCATCACACACACACACACACACTCCACATGTACAGAGCGGTTATTAGTTAGTGTTTCTCTTCCTCTGTGTGTGTGTGTGTGTGTGTGTGTCGGTGTTAATCCGGAGCTCCAGGTGTGTGTTCAGTCTCACACACACACACACACACAGGTCGGATTAGTTATAACCCGCCGCGCTGTTTCCTCATAAACACTAATCCTCACGCGCATTGGTCCTGCCGTCTCTAGGCAACCAGGAGACGGCGCCCGATTGGCTCAGACCGTACCACGTGACACGCGCAGGTGTTTAAAGCGGTACGGCTGTCAGGAGGGGGGGAGGGGGCATTACATCATCACAGGGCACGATGTTATATAACATACCACATATAAATATAAACATTTTATACATAAAGGGTTCCAGGTTTGTGTTTAATGAAAAGTTTTCGCCCCCTCACGAGCCTGTTGTGTGTGTGTGTGTGTGTGTGTGTGTGTGTGTTTCACAAGAACAAGTCAAAGATCAAACACCTGAAACACCACCTCTGATTGTGATGTACATTAGTGACCTTTATTAGAGCACAGCACCAGATTTACACTGTAAACTTCAAACACATGGGGGGGGGGGGGGGTAGTGATTAATATTATTAATGTGAATAAACTAAATCATTGTTTCATCTGGATTAATGAATAAATAAAAAGACAAAAACACCCACAATGCACTAGGGCAGGAGGGGAGAAGGACAAAATACTCGGAATGAACTAGGGTGGGAGACAAGGACAGAACCCCCACGATGCACTGGGGCGGGCTTTTCATAACAGGTGATGTAAAGGCCGAAGTCCAGTCCTGTAACTCCGCCTTCACCTACACACACACACACACACTGCCTGAAGTTCCAGGTGTGTTGATTAGTGTTCATGTAACTCTAATGGCTCATCACCAGTGTGTGTGTTCGTCTGTGTTGGTCCCCGCTCGCGTGTCTGTACTCGGCCAGGAACTTCTGCAGATCAGAGAACACCTCTCCGTCCTGCTGCTGCTTCTGCACACACACACACACACACACACACAAGAGCAGGGTGAGAACACTGAAAGGAACAGTCGTATGCACTGTGTGTGTGTGTGTGTGTGTTTGACCTTGATGAGCTCGTAGGTGTCGGTGATGATGGCGATGAAGAGACTGAGCACCATGTAGGTGAAGATGGAGACGAAGCTGTAGATGTAGAACCTGCTGAAGAGCCAGACCAGCGTGCTCTTCTCCCTCAGCTTGGTGAAGGTGGAGTAGACCTCATCTCCATTAATCATGGAGAGCAAGCAGTAGGTCGCCGTGTGGAAGGAGCGGAACTGGGGTACGTCACACACACACACACACACACACACACACACACACACACAGACGTTCTGAATATGTATTGTATAATGTAGATTGTGTGTGAGTACGAGTGTGTGATGGTTACACCACTGACGTTTTCATGGTGAGGTCCGAGAACAATCCATCCACAGAAGCAGTAGCTGAGGTAGATCATCACCGCGCAGAAGGAGAACCGCAGAGCACTGGGTAACGCTGCCTTCATGCTCAGGATCAGGATCTACACACACACACACACACACACACACACACACACAGGTGAGGATGTGTGTGAGCACGTGCGGCTGTGTATGTGTGTTACAGAACAGATCATACGTTATATTTCCGGAAGAATCCGAGATAACGGAGAACTCCGATCCACACCAGGAGGGTCGCTGTCCCTAACATGATGCTGCACAGGGTGTAATTAGACAGCATCTACACACACACACACACACACACATGGTTTCATATATATTTCATATATGTTTTATATATGTGTGTGTGTGTGTGTGTGTGTGTGTGTGTGTGCGCGCCCTGCCTTGCTCAGTATGCAGATCTTCATTAAGGACGCAGTAACCGTGATAGTGTCACTGACGATGATTAAAATGTTCCAGCCGTTGATGAACTCCAGTCTCTCCAGCGGCGACACACACTTCCCCCGTTCAGTGCTAATGAACTCCGCGTACTCCTGTCCAACCACAACACACTCATCATTCACACTCAGTAACTGTAGTGTCTACGCGAGTACACCTTTATAGTGTATCTGTACCAATCGCCATAATCAACAACCTTTATGGTTTCTTATAGAACCCTGATGTTTTACTGTTCCATGTGTCTTCAGCAGAATGTCCCTGTCTCTTGTCCTGTCCCTCACACCTTACTGTCCATCAAAAGAATTGTGAAAGTGGATTACACTCGATGCCTGTATGGACCACTAGAGGGAGACACTGCTCACTAAATATCTCTCAGGAGCGCGTGAGGGGGGTCAGGCGTGTGTAGCGGGTCAGGGTCAGTGCTAGTGTCGCTTCAATAGCAAACGTCACTGTGTTTACAAATGAGCTAGAGTGTCACGTCATGACATCACTGTATACAAACATGACATCAAGCACAACAACAACAACAACAACAGCAAGATAAACTTTTGTGAGTAGTTATCCTGACTTCATCATTATTTAGAAAGCCTTTGAGTTGTAACAAACATTTAGTTGGTGGTGTAGCCCCGCCCCCAGCCCCTGATGTAAGTGGTTCTTAGTTCTGGCCCAGTATGGTGTTGGATGTCTCTGTGGAGCCGGTGCTTTGGCCACGGACCCCTGGACTAGCTCCGAACCCGGCGTAGTGCTACAGGGTTCCTGTGCTGGGAATCTCTGACAGATCCAGACCATTTACAGGAGACGTCTCATCCAACCCTGAGCTCCTTCAATGACCGGTCACAGTACATCCTCTTCTCTTTCTCACTTTGTCTTTCCATTTCAGCGTTTGTTTGCGTCTCACACATGAGACTTATTACCGTAGCTGCCGTAGATGTCCGACACGCCCTCAGTGCAACACGCTCCCAAGCATTATATCACAACTGGATCTAATTATAATTATAATAATCATATCATTATAATTATACCTTCTACTAATTATTTGTAATGACTCGTTTCTATGTTTTTGAGTACATTCCCACTCCACTACTTTATAATGATGTTATTAGGAGGAATCCTGGTCTATAGTCAGTCCAGTGGGGTAATAAGACATTAACATAAGGCCATATACTAACTGCACTAGCCTCTGTGGTCAGTGCTATAATGTTTTATAAATCTGTTCACATGCCGTAGACATATCGAGTGACGGATCCTCCACACCCTGGAGATATCTCTCTCTTTTCTATGGAATTTCTCTTTAAGAGGCGGGGTTGGCAGTTAGCCTACCCCGCATGTCTTTGGACTGTGGGAGGAAACCAGAATACCCCGGGGAAACCCACCAAGCACAGGGAGAAACAGGCAAACTCGGAACCTGGAGGTGCGAGGCCACAGTGCTAAACGCCAAACTACTGCTATCTGGGTCCCACAAAAATGTATCAACACTTAGTCTTTTATCTCAATTGTCCCACAAAAACTGTTGGATAATGTTTGTAAAAAAAAAAACTTAAAAGTCCCACAAAATGTACTAACTTTGATCTCAATCGCAAAAACAGTTGCTGGTGTAAAGGAGATGACATGATACATTGCTCTCCATCCTTTACTGATACCACACACACACACACACACACACACACTGGGCCTCGACCCCCACATATACACAGTTATAATTCATTCCAACACGTATTCCTGCGGTATCTTTATAATCCTGAGTTAATAATAAAGAATATCGTCGGTTTTTATTTTCAGTAATAATAAAAAATAGTTTTCTGAAAAAATTATGAGAAATCTTTATTATACAGAAAGTTATAAATGATATTGTAATGATAAATATTCCATAAACAAGCTGCTGATGGTTTCTCTTTCGTGAAGCAGTAAGTGTGTTAAATACATGAGCATCATGTCTGTGATATAAAAGCATTCGGTAAGACCGCGGTGACTCACAGAGAAGAGACGCATCCCGGCGTTTACTGAGCGCGTGCAGAGCCCCAGGGAGAGCAGGCACACGCCAATCACCAGCGAATCAAACAGCAGCATCAACAGGAAGTGACTCACCGCATCTGCACACACAAGCATCTGTCACTCATCACGTCTTTATTATCATCATTAACAGTTTGATATTACATTATTACATAATAATGTACGATAACAAATAAGTTCCCTACAGTCAAGTCCATAAGTATCATAGAGAAATAAGGAAAATAGAGTATTCAAATAAATAATATGAAATAAGTATATAATAAGGAATATTTGACAGTGTAGCAATATAAAAAACCTTTGGCTGTAAAATGTCACAAATACGTACAAGTGATAAAATTCAAACTAAGGAGAAATAACCCCGCTCCTGGGGTTCCGGTACAGTTCTACCACACCTCTTTTCTCTTAACTTTAGTGTCATTAGAGACTGGACTCACTGGACCCGGGGACACTGGCTTGTGCACACACACTGATGTGGACACCGCTGCGGAGGGACACTTTAATCCGGCCGCTGTGAGCGCTGTTATCAAACAGCACCTGCAACACAGCAGCATCTGCTCATTAAAACACCACGTCTGTAAATCAGAAAACAACAACTGAAGGGGTTATCACCAGGGGGCGCTGTGTCATCACCCCACATTCCCAACAACCCGCGATGTGCGGTGAAAATGTTCCACTCTGGTGACTCGTTGGTCATATACTCAGTGTCTAAGTCTGTTTCTTCTTCTAATTAAACCCTATGAGATTAGAGCACACGTGTTTGAGCGTCTGCACGGCCAGCATCTCTAATCAGAAGGTAGGACTGTTAAATACACCGTCGGGCCAAATAAGAACAAGAAAATCACTAATATGTTTTAGACTGCCTCACTGATACACTGTTTCACAACCGTCTACAACATCATAACGTTTATTTCTAGTCCAGAGTTGCCGTCATTTTTTGTTCGAGATGTTGTAAGGTCGGGACTCTGTGGTGTCCAGATCACGTGTAAAAACGATTCCTCATGCTCCCAGAGCCGCTCTTTCACAATCTCACAGTAAAACCAGAACTGTGTTTAATACCGAAAGTACAAGTGTTGAGAACTCACAGGACTGGGACCAAACAGCTGTGTGTCTATAATAAAACCACTCGTTATTGAGACTCATCATGGAGAAAAAGAGGCTTCAGTTTGTTAGGGATCATAAAGACTGGAGTTTGGAGTGATGGAGAAAGGTCATGTGACCTGATGAGTCCAGACTGAGCCTATCCCAGAGTGATGGGCGTGTCAGGGTGAGAAGGGAAGGACATGAAGCGATGCTCCCATCATGCATAGTGTCCACTGTACAAGCCTCTGGAGACAGTGTTATGATCTGGGGTTGATCAGTTACTCAGGTCTAGACTCAGTAACGTTATGGGGCAATAAAATGAAGTCAGCTGACCACCTGAATGTACTGAACCACCAGAGGATCACATCTATGGAGGGTTTAGATCTTCACTGGACGTATTCCAGGACTCCCTCCTGAGTCATGTGACTTTATACATCTTATGGTTTGTGGAGTAACTGCTCAGGCCTACACATCTTCTCTGTTTGTACTGTATGTACAGTGTAGTTCTGTTAGTGATGTAATGATGTATGCCTGTACTCCCTGGACTCCTCATGTAGCGGAATAAAGTGAATCATGTCCTGAATTTATATTTCTCCTTAGCTGCTTTGTGATCGTCTCCACTGTACAAATACAGTGTATTAAATCAGAATTGCGTAACACCTCTTAAACATCTGTTAGAAATCCACGACTTGTGTGAATAAACACATCCCTCAACCCCATTAAACTCTAACTCCCAGTGGTTTGTCTGAGTATCCCTGTAGCTTTGTGACACAATACAATGAGAAAATCCCAAACCACACACACACACACACACACACACACACACACACACACACATACACACACACACGACTGAGCAGCCCTGGTAAGAGTGGAAGTTTTACCATCACACCCTGCTGAGTCGGCCTGTGGAAACGGGAAGTGCTTCTCTACTTACGTAACGCAGGAGTTTATCCAGACATTATTTCACAAAAGCCACACACACACACACACACACACACACACTGACAGACACTGTAGTCTATCACACTCTGGTGTCAGTGGCAGATTCATGTCCATGTGTGTGTGTGTGTGTGTGAACACTTGCCGAGACACTGAATTTGTAGCAGTCGGGTAGTTCATCATGGCGGACTGTCTGCAGATTGATGGCTTTGATCTTCATGCGGACGTCCAGAGATAAAAGTCTGTAACAGGGATTAAAACTTCACCCATCAAGCGTGTGAGAGAATTTCAGACATGTTGTTATGATTAGGACTATTTCACCCCCGGGGCTTGGCGTCTGGCCAACTCTCATTCCACACATGATTGATTCTCTCAAAATGCCCCACCTCCTGCCCCGCCCCATCGCACAACACACCTCCGACAGGACCTGCTGCTCAGGTCTCTATTCCAGTATGGCGTCTGGTTTAATACCTTTGCAGTTTAATTCTAATTGGTATAGTCCAAAAGTATGTGCTTAGGTGTCGAGTGATCCAGATGTTCTTGAAGTGCAGACTTTCAGCTTTATCTCAATGTTCTAATGGATAAAGGAAAGAGAAGGAGAAGAAGGGCTCATGATCCAGAGCGTCCCACATCATCATCATCATCATCATCAGACATGATGGAGGTGGTGTTATGGTGCGAGTGTGTACAGTACACTACAGCTGCAGAAGAACTGGCCCAATGGTTTGAACTGATGCAGCAGAAAGAACGACCAAATGTAGACAAAAGCAACGCAAGTGAAGAACTAGAATCTCCTTAATCTCACACAAATTATTATAAACATTCCTTATTTTCCTAATTATGTTTTTTTTAATGGCTGTAATTTCTAAAAACGTTTAATGTGGTACGTTACAGTTCATATGTTAAACCACTCGAATTGAAGCTGAAAGTCTGCACTGTAATCACATCTCGACTGCTTGATTCCAACAACCCCGTGTGCTGCTGTACAGAGGGAGAAGGTTACGTGTCACGGTGTCACTGGATTTATTAAAACAGAATGTTTATTACACACATTTGCAAAACAATTGATTAAAACTCTGACCTTTTAAAGTCCAGAGCAAGGTCTGTGATGTTGACTAGCTTTGTGGAGTGAATGTTAACGCACTCTGTAAGAGAACCATGATGTCATTATGGAGGATTTTAAATGTGAACAGGACAACAATAGTGACACGACTCCATCCTGCAGGTGTGTGTGTGTGTGTGTGTGTGTGTGTGTTACCTGTCTGCACCTTTACATTGATGCTAAAGGTCTGGTTTTCGGGCGTGACTTTCTCTCGGGTGTAAAATCTCTGGCACAGAGTGAGGGGCGTGTCCGTGCCGTTGAGCCTTTGGAATGCATGATTGCCCACGATCACGTTCTGTAGGGTCAGATACTGCGCCAAACACACAGGAACACGTGAACGGTTTTAGTGCAGAATGAGATAAATCCATTTCGACTTATAGAGAATATTTTGTGCATGAATTCTTTCTCAAGAGTCACAAGGGTGATAAAATCACACATGCCAACATGTTGATGGTGTGAAGTTTGTATTATTTACCGTTCAGAAATTCTAATTAGAGAACAGGACGTAGTGGATATAACCGTATGTGTTAGCACAACAGCTTCGTGTGTGTATATTATGTCCATTACACACAGAGCAGAGACACGTCTCTTTAAGGTTCTTCCAAAAACATTTCAGTTAAGTGCATCAAAGATAACACATGCTGCAAAAACAAGCAGCACACACTACCGCTCAAAAGTTGGGATCACTTGCAAATTTCTTTGCTTTCCCAAAGAAAAACGCATTTTCATACAGTTCACAAATAATAATAAATAAATTCCACCTTGTGTGAGACGCTCCAGGAAGCACGGGGTGAATCTCATCAGATTATCAGCTAGAATGCGTTTGGTCTGCCGCGCTGTAACTGCTGCTAAAGGTGTTTATTTGTGTTGAAGGCAAAGTTTGAAGAACACGTCCATCATTTCCATCTAAATCATTATTTAAACTTAATAATTAGCGTCTCTTGTTCTTTTGATATATTCACTATTCAGCCTAATTTCGTGTGTTACCTTGAAAAAAAAAATTTTAATTATCCCAAACTTTTGAGCGGTAATGTGTGTATAGCAAACTTCTTACAGACGAGTGTTAGTTTTGTCAGTTCAAATCATTACATTTTATTTATATAGCTTTTTTTTTAACAATGGTCATTGTCTCAAGCAGCTTCACAAAAATGAAAAGAAAAATTTATGGAAGTATAACAGAAGTTCTTTAAATTAACATGAAGTCCAGTTCAGCACAGGGAGTCAGTAGGTGCAGAGGGCAGATGGGGTCTGGATCACTGGGAGCACAGGAGCAGGATGTGTAGCTCCAACCATCATAAAGCAGAATCCAGCTGGAGCTGGTCCTTCTCTGGATGCCTCAGGATCCTCACAGGGTTGGCCTTTATCTACTGAAGCTGGCACAATGGTCAGCTATTTTAGTCTTAGTCTTAGTCCTGAGATAAATGTCTCTGTTAGTTTTCATCATATTTAGTCAATCTTAACCTATTTTTGTTTAGTCAGGTTTTAGTCGACTAAAAGTCTGGACATTTCAGTCAGAGGAACCCATAAGTATTTTAGTCTACTGTAGTTATAGTCAATGAAAATGTAACATTTAAGCTATACGGTTAGTATTAATTAACCCCACAGTCAATCTAGTCTAGTCAAAACCATTTTTTTTAGTTTTTCACAAAATAATTATCTTAACATTTAAAATGTATCTTTTCATCTGATGTCTTCAGCTAATTATATTTATTTTTAACATCACAACAACTGCTGCATGTCCATATTTATTAACTACGAGACAATAGGAGCCGTACGGACAGTACAGTGGTTTAAAACCCTTTTTTTTTTAAATAATCACCAAGAGGCTGTAAAACTGGGTGATTATTATGGTATGTCTTAATGCATCTTTTCAGGTTTTTATTAGTTGAAAAAAAATTTAAACCACATTTTGGTCTCGTCTTTTTCCGTTCATAATATTACATGCTAATTTCGTCACTGTCACTGTCCACTGATATCTGGAAGATTCGTCCACAAGAGTCTGGTCAGTGTGGGATGTGTTTGTATAGAGATACAGAGGACATGGGTCTGTGCTGCTGGAACATCTGCCTTCATCAAACCCAAACTGAGTGTGTGAGTGAACGTGACGCTACAGTAGATCATTTAGCTACATTACATTACAGGCAGCGCTGATGTGTGTGTGTGTGTGTGTGTGTGTGTGTGTGCTTACCCTCATGATAATGTAGTTGATATGTTCGTGCACTTCCTGTCTCGTGTAAACTGCGTAAATGCCTTTGTGCTCATGGTAATGTTTAAGGAAGAGGTGTTTGAAGGAAGTGAGGTTTTCCTCTCTGAAGATTACCGTCATTTCATTACTGAGTCCAAACCATGCAAACTATCAACAACAAACACACAAACACACAAACACACATTAACAGCAACATGCATTGCAACTTTTTATCATGTAATTATTAAATACGTTGTTTATTATGCAAATATACAGAAACGATATTAAATATCACAGGGCTAGAAGATATTATACATGATAATGTTCACTATGTAACTACACCAAAGTCACACTAACACCACTGACAGGCCAAGTGAATAACACTGAGTTAAACCCCAGTAAACTGCTATTTGAGTGAACTGCTAGTGTCTTACGATCCGCCACGCCTACTTCGATCAAAGGATGCAGGCTGCTTGTCAGTACCGCGTATTATTAAAAATACAGCTGGGGGCGGAGCTTTTTCTTACAAAGCCCCAAAATTATGGAATAGTCTTCCAAATAGTGTTCGGGACTCAGACACAGTCTCAGTGTTTAAGTCCAGGCTAAAAACCTATTTATTTAGCCAAGCATTTTTATAAATAGATTTTCCATAGGTAAAGGAGCAGATCTGGGGGACTCATGGACGTAGAGTATTATGGTGAACTGGTATGTTTGGATGCTGTCTTCCTCACTCTCATTGATCACTCAGGTTTGCTGACGGTGAGGTGATTGTTTGCTTTACATGTCAGGAAGCCCTCATGTTTGTGTTTCCTTCTGGCTCCTCCCTTTTAGTTATGCTGTCATAGTTAGTCCTGCCGGAGTCTCTGCTTGCACGCTACAGTTAATATACATTCACATTATACATTGTGTGACTGTGACCAGACCTAACTGCCATCTCTCCTCTTCTTCTCTCCCCCCCTTTCTTTTTCCTCTCTCCTCCTGTCCCCCCCTTTCACTCTTTCTCTCTCTCTGTCGAGCTACACATGTCGTTCCTGAGCTGCCAGTGATCCAGACTCCCTCTGCCCTCCGGACCTGTCTGACCCATCCTGGTGCCCCGCTTCTGGCTGAAGATCTCGTCACATGGATGCCCCGTGTGTCTCTCTGGGATGCGTCTGGTGTCTGGGGATGATTCTCTCTACCTAGAAAATGGTTCTGGCCTTGACTGGTGTTGGCAACTGTTTCTCTGGGGACTTGACAGTTCGATAGTTCATGACTGGAACTTCTTACAAGTCTACCTGGGTCTTCAATAACTACCTGGACTCCATATTAACATCAATTAACATCAGCTATTATAGCTGAACTGCCTCCCACCCTACACACTGTATAAATGCAGATCATTTACTGCTTTCTGTTTCACCCAAATGAGGAT
The DNA here is from genome assembly GCF_024256425.1 of Clarias gariepinus. NCBI lineage: Eukaryota > Metazoa > Chordata > Actinopteri > Siluriformes > Clariidae > Clarias > Clarias gariepinus. The sequence goes on along the minus strand of NC_071100.1, from coordinate 520,936 downwards.
GGGTTCCCTGTTGAGTCTGGTTCCTCTCAAGGTTTCTTCCTCTTACCATCTCAGGGAGTTTTTCCTTGCCACTGTCGCCCTCGGCTTGCTCACCAGGGACAAACTGACCATTTTGATTCATACAAATTTACATTTCATACAAACTGAAATAATTCTTTTGATTGTGTAAAGCTGCTTTGGGACAATGACAATTGTTAAAAGCGCTATACAAATAAAAAAATTAATCTACACAGCTCCATACAAAACAAACCGCTGCAACGCACAGTGTGTTCTGTCTCACTTTTCATCAGAAAGAGCGTTCACTTCTTTAGCTGTTTGAGCTGCAGCAGCTCCTCTATTGGATCAGACTACACGGGCCAGCCTTCACTCCCCATGTGCATCAGTGTCCCCTGGTTCACCGGTTTTCCTTCCTTCTTTGACAGGTCGTGACCCCTGCAGACCAGGGACATCCCAAAAGGGCTACAGTTTTGGAGACACTCTGACCTAGTCGTCTAGACGTCACAGTCTAGCCCGTGTCGAAGTGTCCTTACACTCACCCATTTATCCTTCCTCCAACACCTCGACTTCACAAACCGACTGTTCACCCGCTGCCTCACGTGACACCGTCATACACTTCACCTGTCAGTGGTGCTAATGTTAGGGCTCTGTGTATTACCGGTTATTATCAGAAATATATCAACATTAAGTACTTATTTATTTATTAAAAAATAATTATATTACCCATTACAGTATTTATGTTAATGTAAAAATTTATAAAACATAAATTTTTATTTTTAACCTACAATTTTTACCTAATTTAGTTTTAACAACACACACACACACACACACACACACAGAGAGTTGTGTTTGTCTTACCTGGGTGGTGACGATGGCGATTTTGACGAGCTGTAGTGTGAGTTTCCACGGTTTGCGTCCTCGAGTGCGATATTTCTCACACGGACTCATGAAGAAATATTTTAATTTTCTCCTGAGCTCGAACTCATCACCACTCACTACACACTGAGACGCCATCAGAACTACCCTGTGTGTGTGTGTGTGTGTGTGTGTACATGTGGGGGTGTGTGCATGTGAATGATAGAGGAACTGAAACATCAATAATGGACTCAAACCTCAAACTGGCAAAACCTGACACACACACACACACACACACACACACAGATGTAAAGATATAATTCAGAACAGATTCTTTCCTTAGTTACACTGAGTTTATTTAAATACTGCAGGTGATTTACCTTCAGTAATGATATACCTCTAGATTTATACGTCTTTACTCCTGTCTTGTAAGAGTCATGCTTGTTTATAATTATATTTATTCTTTGGTGATTATATTTATGAGCCTCAATATTCACTCACCACTTTAAGTAAGATTGCTCAAGATCTAAAATGCTGACGTTACATTAAACATTTAATTCCACATAAGAAATCTAGTAAAAGTATAAAAACAATGTGGTAGAACATTCAGAAGAAAGAATAGCAGATATTAAAGCATACATTCCTTACCCAATACTTAAGAAGATACATTTTACTAAAAAGTGATCTTGGAGATCCATGGTGTAAAGTTCTCAGGGTTTGTGCGAGTCTTTACAGTAAAATGTGACATATTCGCCCTGGTGCCACATGCGGGTCACGCGTGATATACCTGAGCTGCGGTTCTAAATCCAGTCTGCACACATTCATCACATAGCTGTCAATCAAACTGTTTAGGATGGCTTTATCATCCTCAGAATCAGAGCGATCACACTTCTTCACTGAGCACAACGTCCTGATCAGAAGTCAGATTTGAAACTCACTCACCTGTTTTATTGACTTCAGAAAGGCTTTTAACTCCATTTGGCCCGAGGCCTGTTCCGTAGAGTGTTGGAGAGTGGAGAGTGGTGTCGGGGGTAAATCACATGAACTCATTAAGTCCATGTACACGGGAAACAAGTGCTGAATAACAAACACGGTTCATCTCTCAGGAGCGCGGAGTGAAACAGGACCGTGTTTAAGCCCAACATTATTCAATATACATTAACAATTAAAAGTTTGGATTTATTTCCCACATTCTACAACAATACTGGGGATTTCAAAACGTGGTGTTAGATAATTAAATAATAACAGCAAAAACACCAACAGGCAGTTGTTATATTTATCTTAAGACATGAAGGTCAGCTGTTCTGGAACAGTTCCTACAAGAACAGTATTGTGTCGATCGAGTGTGTTTGTAAAACTTATCCTGATGAACCTGTCTCTCATGAAGACCTTTCCAGGAAAACAAGACCAAAACTGAGCTCTGCTGCAGAGGAGAAGTTCATTTAGAGTCACCAGCCTCAGAAATCACCAGTTAACAACCAGCACCTCAGATTAGAGCCGTTATGAAGCTTTACAGAGCAGAAGTAGCAGATATACATCTCAATATCAACTGTTCAGAGGAGATTATTGTGTGTTTGGAGAAATACCTTCAGTATTGTTTTACAGTGTAAAGAGAAATAAACATCCTGTGGAATTAGAATAAGGGGTGGGGGGTACAAACTTTTGACTGCAGACGACCTGCTCCTGCTGTTCCTCAGAGAGTAAAACTGGTTCACTGGCTCCTTGACGTTGTGTTCACACTGACTCATGCAGCTCAGGTGACCTTCCCAGGTCTCAGTGCATCAGCACTTCACATTACACGTAATTAAAATGGAATTTATTAATTAAATTTCAAAGAATGTTCAAATATATCTGAGGTAAATTTAGATACACCGCTTGGCCAAAGTAAAAACAAAACAAACAACCAAACATTGGCATTTCGTTTTAGACATGCCTGGGCCAAGCAAAGACAACAACTAAGGACATTTATTGGACTTGGCTGATAAACTGTCCAGGACATAACTAAACCTAGTAGGACAGTGCTGAACTGTCAGCTTTATGGAACAGAGTGATTGGAGTAAATCATGATCAGACATTAGAACTCTCAGGACTGGGACTAAACAGCTGTGTGTCCATAATAAAACCACTTGTTATTGAGACTCATCAGATTAAAGTCTTCAGTTTGTTAGGGAGCATAAAGGGCCAGGGGTAGCTCAGTGGTTAAGGCATTGGACTGCGGTTCGGAAGATCCCAGGTTTAAACCCCACAACCACCAAGTTGCCACTGTTGGGCCCTTGAGCAAGGCCCTTAACCCTCAACTGCTCAGATGTGTAATGAGATAAAAATGTAAGTCGCTCTGGATAAGAGAGTCTGCAAAATGACATAATGTAAATGTAAATGTAAATAAAGACTGGACTTTGGAGTGATGGAGAAAGGTCATGTGACCTGATGAGTCCAGACTGATCCTATTCCAGAGTGATGGGCGTGTCAGGGTGAGAAGGGAAGGACATGAAGCGATGCTCCCATCATGCATAGTGTCCACTGTACAAGCCTCTGGAGACAGTGTTATGATCTGGGGTTGATCAGTTACTCAGGTCTAGACTCAGTAACGTTATGGGGCAATAAAATGAAGTCAGCTGACCACCTGAATGTACTGAACCACCAGAGGATCACATCTATGGAGGGTTTCATCTTCACTGCTGGTACACGCTGTATTTTAAAACTCATGAAGAATCATTTTCACACATAAACTGGACATAATGTGTGTGTGTGAGTGTGTAATCAAAGCTAAAGGCGGTTACATTAAATATTAAAACACTCCATGGCTACACGTTAGCTAACTATACCACCAGCTTGACTCTTTACCTATCTTTTTTGGACACTGTATTTCAGTCCTGTTTTATATCCTTATTTTAATTCTCAGATTTATCGATCAGCCTGAACTTGCAAGAATGTACAATTATCAAGGTTTTGCACAAACTTCAAATAAAAATGTGTAGAATGTTTTTTTTTTTTTACATATATAATATTAAATATCCTCAGCCAGATTTGATTAAATAAAATAACCTCCGCTGTACACAAGATTTAGGTTTCCCTGGCAGCCTTGTGCAGACTCTGTGACATCACATCCTGTTTATTCTCACCAGCACAAAATTTCACACTCATGTTTAGCAGTTATAAAATAAAGCTTTATTGTGCATTGTTCCAGTATGGCCACCAGAGGGCACCAGCAACGTTCCTACATTAATGGACTACATGCTCATTACCAGCTGTCATCTGCATACTGTACACACTGCACAGGTAATTTAAAAAATAGGTTAAAAATTCCCTGGTCCCAGTATATTACAAACACGACCACACATAGTCATTACACTGCAGCATGTGTAATAACAAACCTCAACAGGATTTTATTACAACTATTTAACAAAATTCTGTCTGCCTCTCCTAGATGGATCACACCACATGGGAGACGGGAACGTTACGGCGTGTAAAAAGTGATGAGAGAAGCTGCTTGTGACTCAAATCCGAACTTGTACCCTAATTTGTGTCTGATTTTTAGTTCTGTCTGAACGCACAAATATAAAGAAATATATATATATATATGTGTGCTGATATAGAAACATCCCCGGTGTGTGTAAACGAGAAGGCTTCAGACTTCAAACTGTGTATTTGTGTTTTCAGATATGTCCAGTAGATCAAAAGTTATCAGTACTCTTATAAAAGGTCAATTTTACCACTACCGGCAAATGGGAGTGACGTCACCAAAAGGTAGAACTCTCAATAAATTAGCTTATTATTATTATTATTTAAGATTCAGTTATTTGTCACATGGACCTTACAGCATAGTGAAATTATTTTTTTCTGTCTATTATGAAGCTGTGGTCAGAGCGAGGATCAGCTGGGATACAGCGCCCCCTGGAGCAGACAGGGTTAAGGGTCTTGTGCTCAAGCACTCAACAGGGGCAACATGGTGGAGCTGGGGCTCAAACCCCCACCCTTCCGATCAGTAACCCAGTAACCTCCAGCCCTAACCGACTGAACCACCACCAGCGAGCCACCCAAAACATCTATAAAAACATACGAGCTGCATTTCTGTGCTATTTCACTGCCTATGTGACCAATTTTTTTCTTTTTTTCTGCTCAGTCACGTGTATAGTTGGTTAAAATTTACTTTATTATGCTGCCTATTTTGTACTGAAAAAAAGGGATATTACACTCTATACAGCACAATTCTGAGCCCTGTATATATAAAAATTTCTTTTTTTTTTTAAAAAAGCGAGCAAAACAATTAATGGCTAAAATGCTTTGAGCTACAACACATCGGTATTCTCAGGTACAGTTTCAGGAACCTGCAGTTCTTCTAGAGATTTGCTTTTGTTTCTTCAGCTCCCTACAGACATTGTTTTTTCCAAAATACAAAAAAAAAATAATGTAATGAAAATACTTGTTTAAAAATAATATTTGTACAGAACATTAGACTGTTAACCTGCTGAGAGTGTGACTGAGGTAAGAGTAAATGTTGTTAAGCACGTATTAAAGGGCCAGAAAACAGGGCTAGGCTTGGGAGTGGTGAGACGGAACAAAGGACGCTCCATAGCTAGCTTTACTGCGAGAGTCGTTGTAAATGTATCCGGTCCTTACACACAGCCCTGAGGAACACCATCACCAGAAGCCATGTCTCTTTCCTGTTTTTAACACTTCCTCCTCATACACTTCCCCTCGGGCTGATTCTCTCGGTCAGAGCAGTAGACCTCTGAAAAGCATTTTTATAGAGCAGGTGAAGAAGGTGGATTAAGAACAACTTAGCAGATCCTATCTGGGTAACCTGGAGTATTCGAACCCAGGACCCAGACCTCCAAAAAAAAAAAACAAAAAAAAAAACCCACCACAACTAGTAGCCTAATTTGTGTGTGTGTGTTTTTAAACTACAGAAATCAGACAGAGGAGAAGTTGAAGAGGGCGTGTTAAAAAATGTACAGGAACACAGCGATTGTATTTTAGTTCTCAAACCACATTGCTGACAGACAGGTTTAAGGAACGAGAGCGTAGTGGCAGGAAGTTAGCATCCCCGCTACTTCCTGTGCTCCCGCAAGCCCCCGCTTCTGCATCCTGGTCTTCCTCTGCGATGTCATCGGGAAGAGGTGGCGCTCCAGGATCGCCCGGTTTCGGCAGGCTGGATGATGTGGTTAGACTGACAGCGCCACTGACCGACACGGAGTCCTGCCCCCTCTGCCGATTCACAGCGAAGGATAGGTTCATAGAACTGCTCATCACAGAAGAGGCGGGACTCCGTTCTCCATCAGGGTGGAGACAAACAGTGGAGCACTTGTCGTAATCGTAGAACTCTGCCTTGGAGAGGTTGTTAGTGGCCCCGGATGCGTCCTTCATACTCGAGCTGGACACACCTGCAGCTGAAGAGACACACACAAGTCATCACAACTGGAAAACCACAACACCAATACAGCCTGGATCTGGATCTACAGTACACTACCTCTGAGTGCCTCGATCTTCTCGTTCTTGCACCGCTGCACCTCATCTGTGATCTTGGCGATGATGAAGTTGAGCGTTTGGCAGCGTTGGATCGACTCGATTAGCATGTCCAGGCCTCGTGGGTTCTCTGAGATGAAGTCAAGGAGCTTACCGGCACGTTTTCCCCGGGTGCTCCGGCAGCTGATCTCCTCTGTGTCCTCTCGTGTCAGGATCTTCTTGGAGCGCAGGTAATCGTAATGCCTCTCTGCAATCAGCTTATCTACCAGGTACGGACGAAGAGATTCCAGAGCCTGAGTTGAAAAACAGAGAAACACAGCGTTGCGGGAAAGTTCTTACAAATTATGGAAATGAACATTACACGAGTGACTGAATGTTCTTCTTAAACAAAATTCATCAGGTTCTCATCAGTAGTGATCACACACAGATAAGAATTTTCCAATAAAATTACCCAAACCGCTTTTTTGCAAACATACTATAATTTTACACATTACACAGAACCTTCAAACTCAATATGAATTCTAGCTGACACGGAACATGTTCTCACACCAAAAATGTGTTTATTTCCACTGTGGTCCACCAGGTGAAGGTTCACAGTGTAGGTGTGATCTTCTGAATACCCTTGTTGCTGTGTTGTGGAAAAAAAGTTCCTGACTGAAAACCCTATCAAGAAATATATTCCAAGTTATCAGGGTTTTAGTCAGCACTTGCACCATGTCTCTGTGTTCTTCCCTCAACATCACCCTTTCTGAAGTCTACTGTAAGTCTCGGTTTTACCCTGAAACAGAACACATGCCTTAAACACCTCGGATCATTTTGATGCACACACCTGAAGACCTTTACAAAGTCATGTCACCCAGAATCAAATCATCCGCCATGTTCTTGAATACCTATGTGTGCCCAACCAAGGTAGTCAACAATGAATCACTCTCCGATTTCACACTTTGAGATTTTACTGAAGCAGTTCACATTCAAATGTGTGACAGATGATAATACTCTCAGTGAACTCCATTGGTGTACCACACTGAGATACTGAGTTGGAGAACACACCAGGACACTTTCAACAGAGGAGAGGCCAGAATAACATAATCAGCAGTTTCTCCTCCAGACTTTTTTCTAAATACTTTTTGGAAGTGTAGTCGACCCCCAGGAGTGTTACCCACCAGGACGGATTCTAAGAGATGTAGTTTCCCAGGTAAAGTTAAAAGACTGAACTCTCTCCAAAGTGGAGCGCTTCCTCAAGTCAATAATCAGCTCTTTTTTGCTTTTGTACTGTGCAGTAGAGCTGTAGAATTATTTACACACAAGTCAGTCACGATACGGACCTGTGCAATTATTTAATTGCAAAAGGCTAAAGTTTATTACAGGTAATACACATAGTTTAGAAGGCCTGTAGAGGTTGTAATTAATTTATATATTTTTTGTAAACAGATGGCCATTTTATTTACATTGTATTGATGGTGGAAAATTGTCTTTCTTTGATGTAGTGTCCGTAACTTGGTGAACGAAAAGACAAACCTAAAAAAAGTGTATTATTCTAAAATGCAAAATTGTTAGGATATTGCAACATGAATTTGACATGGTTACAGACACTACATTTTTGCACGGAATTCTTTAATCTAAGTAGCAATTTTTTCAGGTCATATGCTGCTAGAAGTTTACACCGATTTTAGTATCGATATCAAATAAAAAGATGTCTTTAAAAATCTCTTAACCTCAAACCGGGAAAATAATTAATTCAGTTCCTCTGCTAGTGGAGCTGCTGCTGATGTAGTCCTGTAGCATCTTTCTTATTAACAAAAATAAAACAGAGCACTTTATTAATCCCAAAGGAAAGTTGGGAAATATTTCAGTTAGTCGTTCGAGCCACCCCTTCTACACTTGTCCGTCAGGTGGTCCTCGAGGATGCATCAGGTTTTATTCACCAAGTATGTTGACACACAGAATTTGTATGCATGGTTTATATTAGAGTATAAAATAAATTCGGAAAAGGGTTCGATTCCCGGCCAGGCTTGATTCCTGTCTCTGTGTGCATGGAGTTTGCATGTTCTCCCCGTGCTTGGTGGGTTTCCTCCGGGTACTCCAGTTTCCTCCCACAGTCCAAAGACATGTAGGTTAGGTTAATTGATGTTCCCAAATTGCCCATAGTGTGTGAATGGGTGTGTGCGTGTGCTCCGCCGTTGCTGGTTCCCAGGTGCCGGATGAGAAAGGAGAAGGGTTGGGCGTAGGGCTAGCAACCCGCCCCGTAATAAATCATCTGCTACGGAAACAACGAGAAAACACTCGTTGCCCTATGCACTGATCGGTGCTGGTGGCCTTAAATGAATAAAAAAAAATGCGGTTAGCATTGTGGCCTCGCACCTCTATGGTCCAGGTTCAATTCCCTCCTCGGGGTCTGTGTGCATGTGGAGTTTGCGTGTACTCGCTGTGCTTGGTGGGTTTTCCTCCGTGTAGTCCAAAGACATGAGGATCAGGATACCTGACGTTCCCAAATCGCCTGCAGCGTGTGAATGTGGGGGTGTATGTCCTGTGATGTATTGGCACCCCGCCCAGGGTGTACCCCGCCTCATGCCCTCAGTCTCCTGAGCTAGGCTCCGCCCCCATGACCCCGAAAACAAACATTTTTTAAAAAGTAGTGCTTTTGTCATGTTTATCCTGAAAAACGGACGAACGAGGCGAGACGGATGTTATTTTATTTAATTGTCTATAAAGGAGTTTAACACTAGATGATGGATTTACTAGTTAAGTCTGGTAGTTGTGGAGTGAAGAGCCTGATACAATGTAACAGATCAAAGTGACCGGATCCCTTTAAAGAGACTCACACACGTGACCTGGAGGAGGGGGGGGGTTACTTTCACTTTCAGACCAAACACTCATTTAATAACATGTATAATAACACGTTAAAAAAAAAAAACACGTTTATATAATAACAGTGATTCATTCGAAATCTGCTCACACACACACACACTCACACACACACACACTCACACACACACACACTCACTCACACTCACACACACACACACTCACACACACACACACACACTCACTCACTCACTCTCACACACACACACACACACACACTCACACACTCACTCACACACACACACACACACACACACACACACACACACACACACACACACACACTCACTCACACACACACTCACACACACACACACACACACACACTCACTCACTCACTCACTCACTCTCACACACACACACACACTCACACACACACACACTCACACACACACACACTCACACACACACACACTCACACACACACACTCACTCACACTCACACACACACACACTCACACACACACACACACACTCACTCACTCACTCTCACACACACACACACACACTCACACACTCACTCACACACACACACACACACACACAAACACTCACACACACACACACTCACTCACACTCACACACACTCACACACACACACACACACACTCACTCACTCACTCACTCACTCACTCTCACACACACACACACACACTCACACACTCACTCACACACACACACACACACACACAGGTGTGTGACTCACGTTCTTCTTCACTTCGGCCATTTCGTCTTCCGTCAGATGAGGAACCTCCATCCTGAGCTCCTCCACACACACACACACACACACACACACACACACACACACAGGGATAAATAAACTCGTCCCGAGTGAAGTTTTAAACCTCGGACCTGGCGGATAATAAACACCGATCCGCAGCAGGAAGAGACTCTCTCACACACACACACACACACACACAGAGGAACCTGAAGCTCTCCGCACTTCCTCCTCGCGCGCTCTGACGTCACACACCCCGGAAACTGTGGAAGGCCACCGGGCTCAAAGCGCAGCCTACAGCTGAGTTCCACTCCGAAGTGCACTCGACAGGGTGCTCCCTACTCCCTACTCCCTAGACAAAGCCTCACTAGTCACCCTGTAATGTCCCCAGCGCTGACGTCACCGCCCCCGCGCGTTCCCATGGCAACACGAGCCGCTCTGGTCCCAGTGTCTGTGGAAACTCCACACTGTGTGGGCTGGATAGTGAATGTTTATCACAACAGAAACTCATACCGCTATAAAACACACGCGCACGAATAGTCTATGACATCTAAATCGATTATTGATTCATTTTAATCATAATTTATTAAAGATGTACAGAGATTTGTTTATTTATTTTACACATTACTGGTTTATATAGTAATAAGGAGTTCTTAATTAAGTTTAATATGATGTCCTCAATAATAATGATAATAAATATATAAATTAATATGCGAGACGCAGTGACTGATGGGAATTTTTTTCATTCCCTTTTCCGGTGAAGTGAAGACCCCATGTTCACTCGTTCCCTACACCATTAATTCAATTCAATTTAATTCAATTTTATTTGTATAGCGCTTTTAGCAATTTTCATTGCCGCAAAGCAGCTTTACATAGTCAAAAGAATTATTTAAGTTTGTATGAAATGTGAATTTGTATGAATCAAAATGGTCAGTTTGTCCCTGGTGAGCAAGCCGAGGGCGACAGTGGCAAGGAAAAACTCCCTGAGATGGTAATAGGAAGAAACCTTGAGAGGAACCAGACTCAACAGGGAACCCATCCTCATTTGGGTGAAACAGAAAGCAGTAAATGATCTGCATTAATACAGTGTGTAGGGTGGGAGGCAGTTCAGCTATAATAGCTGATGTTAATTGATGTTAATATGGAGTCCAGGTAGTTATTGAAGACCCAGGTAGACTTGTAAGAAGTTCCAGTCATGAACTATCGAACTGTCAAGTCCCCAGAGAAACAGTTGCCAACACCAGTCAAGGCCAGAACCATTTTCTAGGTAGAGAGAACCATCCCCAGACACCAGACGCATCCCAGAGAGACACACGGGGCATCCATGTGACGAGATCTTCAGCCAGAAGCGGGGCACCAGGATGGGTCAGACAGGTCCGGAGGGCAGAGGGAGTCTGGATCACTGGCAGCTCAGGAACGACATGTGTAGCTCGACAGAGAGAGAGAGAAAGAGTGAAAGGGGGAGACAGGAGGAGAGAGGAAAGAGAAAGAGGGGGGAAAGAGAAGAAGAGGAGAGATGGCAGTTAGGTATGGTCACAGTCACACAATGTATAATGTGAATGTATATTAACTGTAGAGTGCAAGCAGAGACTCCGGCAGGACTAACAATGACATCATAACTAAAAGGGAGAGCCAGAAGGAAACACAAACATGAGGGCTTCCTGACATGTAAAGCAAACAATCACCTCACCGTCAACAAACCTGAGTGATCAATGAGAGTGAGGAAGACAGCATCCAAACATACCAGTTCACCATAATACTCTACGTCCATGAGTCCCCCAGATCTGCTCCTTTACCTAAGGCTAATCTATTTATAAAAATGCTTGGCTAAATAAATAGGTTTTTAGCCTGGACTTAAACACTGAGACTGTGTCTGAGTCCCGAACACTATTTGGAAGACTATTCCATAACTTTGGGGCTTTGTAAGAAAAAGCTCTGCCCCCAGCTGTAGTTTTAATAATACGCGGTACTGACAAGCAGCCTGCATCCTTTGATCGAAGTAGGCGTGGCGGATTGTAAGACACTAGCAGTTCACTCAGATACTGTGGCGTGAGACCATTTAATGCTTTATACGTCAAGAGTAGTATTTTAAAATCGATGCGAAATTTCACAGGGAGTCAATGGAGTGAAGATAAGATAGGGGTGATGTGCTCGTATCTTCTGGTTCTAGTGAGGACTCTCGCTGCTGCATTCTGGACTAATTGAAGCTTGTTTAAGCACCTAGTTGAACAACCAGACAGTAAGGCGTTACAATAATCCAACCTAGACGTGATAAAAGCATGAACTAGTTTTTCTGCACCGTTTAGTGACAATATATTTCTTATCTTGGCAATATTTCTGAGGTGAAAGAATGCTATCCTGGAAATATTATCTACATGTGCTTCAAATGAAAGGCTTGAATCTATAATCACACCGAGGTCTTTTACTGTTGCACTTGATGGAACAGAAAGGCCATTTAAAATCACATTGTGATCAGAAAGCTTACTTCTAGCTGCTTGTGGTCCTATGACTAGAACTTCTGTCTTATCAGGATTAAGCAGAAGGAAATTAATTAGCATCCAATCTCTTATGTCCTGCACACATTGCTCAACTTTATTAAGCTGGTTTTTCTCATCTGGTTTTGCTGAAACGTATACTTGTGTGTCATCAGCATAACAATGAAAACTAATACCATGTTTACGAATTATGTTGCCTAGAGGAAGCATGTAAAGGGAAAAAAGCAGTGGGCCTAAAACAAAACCCTGTGGAACACCAAACTCAACTTGAGAACATGAGGAATGGTCACCATCTAAATCTACAAACTGATAACGATCAGTCAAATAGGATCTGAGCCATAAGAGGGCCGTTCCCTTAATTCCTACTACATTTTCTAATCTGTAAAGGAGAATATTATGATCAATAGTGTCAAAAGCTGCACTGAGGTCGAGTAACACAAGTATAGTGACACAACCCTGATCAGAGGCCACTAGGAGGTCATTTACTACTTTAACGAGTGCTGTCTCTGTGCTGTGATGAGGCCTAAATCCTGACTGATACAATTAATGTATGCTATTCCTATGTAGATAGCTGTTGTGATACTACCTTTTCCAGAATTTTAGAGATAAACGGGAGGTTTGATATCGGCCTGTAATTGGAAAGCTGACAGGGGTCAAGGTCAGGTTTTTTGATTAGTGGTTTAATAACTGCTAATTTAAGGGATTTAGGGACATACCCACTGCTGAGTGAAAAGTTACTTACTTTTAACAGGGGTTCTGTTATTGCTGGAACTATCTGCTTGAGAAAATGTGTCGGTATCGGATCTAATTCACAGGTTGACGATTTTGAAGAGGAGATGAGTGAAATTAGTTCACTCGCTTCAAGGGGAGTAAAGTATTCTAGGTTCTGATGTGATGTGATTAATTTATCATCTGTATCACTTAAATTGTCTGGTTTTAAAGCCTGAATTTTTTGCCTAATATTTATGATTTTGTTATTGAAAAAGTTCATGAAATCCTCACTACTGTATGTTGTTGTTGTGGAGATTTCTGCAGTGGTCTTGTTTTTAGTTAATTTAGCTATGGTATTAAATAAAAATCTAGGATTATTTTTGTTATTTTCTATAAGAGTGGAGAGATACATTGACCTAGCAGCACTGAGAGCTCTTCTATAGTTCAGGATGCTCTTCTTCCATGCTATTTGGAAAACTAACAATTTAGTTTGACGCCATTTGCGTTCTAATTTCTGAGCGGTTTGTTTTAGAGTGCGTGTGTGATCGTTATACCAAGGAGCAAGTTTCTTATCTCTAATCATTTTTCTTTTAACTGGAGCTACATTATCTAAGCTATGACGAAGTGTGACTCTAGATATTCGGTCGCTTGATCGAGTTCTGTGAAATCAGATGGCGATCCAATCAAAGTTGATAACTCTGGAAGATTATCGATAAAGCTCTGTGTGGTATTTGATGTGAATGTACGTTTAAGGCGGTAGCGCGGTGCTGTGCGTACTTTATAACTATGAGATACTTTAATCGAGACAAGACAGTGATCTGATATAACTTCAGACTGTGGAATTGTAATTATGTTTCTTATACTCAAACCGAAGGATAATATTAAGTCCAAAGTGTGACCTGCTTTATGAGTGGGTCCTACTACACACTGATTTACTCCTACTGAGTCCAGTATGGACATAAATGCTGCTCTCAGAGGGTCTTCTGGATTCTCAAAATGAATATTAAAATCTCCAGCAATTAACGCTTTGTCTACGGAAACGACAACACTCTGTTGTTGACATAGACGTAAAAGCGTCTGGTCTGGTTGTATATGTACCCCAATACCACTTTGCTGTCAATGTAGAAAGTGATAGCATCTAGACTATTGTCAACCTCAGATGAGACAAGGTCGGCCAACTCTACAGCCAACACAGCAGCACACAGCTCCAGTCTTGGGATAGTAAGCTCAGAAAGTGGAGCGAGTTTCACTTTACCCATAACGAAGCTTACATGATTGTCTCCGTAACCATAAGAGAGTTTGAGGTAAGCAACTGCAGCTATAGCTTTGGTGGAAGCATCTGCGAATACACACAATTCTCTGCGTGCAGCTTCAGAGGGTGACTGTTCAGAGTAAGTTCTGGGTATGTGAAGATGTCTTAGCTCTTGTAGAGAGCTGCGCCATGTCTCCCATGCCGCTTCCATGTCTTTTGGCAGTGGAGAGTCCCAATCAGTGTTTCCTGAGCTTAATTCTCGCAGAAGACATTTTCCTTGGAGAGTTATTGGGGCTGCAAATCCTAAAGGGTCAAACAGACTGTTGATTGTTGACAAGACTCCTCGACGTGTAAAGGGTTTCCTTTCTTCCGGTACTTGGAAAGTGAAATTTTCTGTTTTGATGTTTCAGTTTAGGCCCAGACTGCGTTGTATTGGAAGGGTGTCTGTGTCAAGGTCTAGATCTTTTAGATCGCTGGCGTAATCTTGTGATGGAAAGGCCTCCATGACCTCTCATCTATTTGAGGCAATTTCGTGTAACCTCAGGTTTGATTTAGCAAGAACATTTTGTGTTCGCTTTAGCAAACTCACTGCTGCTTCTACACTGGGAAGAGATTTTAACCCATCATCAACATAGAAATTACGCTGCACAAACTGTTGCACTTCAGGATCAAGATGTCCTTCTAGATGGACAGATTTTCTCAGGCCATAAACGGCTACGGCTGGCGATGGGCTATTGCCAAAGACATGTACCTTCATGCGATACTCCACAATATCCTTGCTTAAATCATTGTCTTGGAACCATAAAAATCTCAGAAAGTTTCTGTGTTCCTCTCTGACAAAAAAACAATAAAACATCTGTTGGGTGTCTGCAGATATGGCCACTGACTCTTTGCGAAATCGAATGAGTACACCTAAGAGAGAATTGTTAAGGTCAGGACCTGTTAACAGCACATCATTGAGAGAGATGCCATTGTATTGGGCACTCAAATCGAATACCACCCTGATCTGTCCAGGTTTCTTTGGATGGTAAACGCCAAAGAGTGGAAGATACCACCGTTCCTCTTCATCTCCAAGAGGAGGAGCCACGTCTGCATGTCTGTTCTCAAAGATTTTTCCCATCAAGGAAAGAAAGTGTTCTCTCATCTGTGGTTATCTTTCAAAGTTGCGCAAAAGTTATGTGAGGCGTTTCATTGCTTGTGATTTATTGTCAGGAAGACATTGTCGTGGATTTTAAATGGCAATGGTGCTACCCAACTGTTGTTCTCAATTTTCTTAAATCCTTTGTCCATAATGTTCAAAAACAGTCCATCTTCAATAGACAGAGCCAATTTGTCATCATCTTTCGTACGCTCAAAGACTGTCTCACCCAAACTGTTCATTTTATGTGCTGGGACAGGTCTGAAGGAATCACTGTATCTGTCTTTCACCTGCAAGATGTTAGGACATTGTTCGAAAAGTGAAGGTCGTCCATTATCCAATGTCTTGGTATAGAGTGTGCTAACTGTGAGTGGCTTATGGATATTTCCAAGGCAGACGTTGCCTACAATGACCCATCCCAAGTCAAGTTTTTGCGCATATGGCAAGTCATGCGGGCCATTGATTAGTTTACGCACCTTATGCAGACTAAGAACATCCCGTCCAAGGAGAAGTATAATGTGAGCATTTGGATCAGTTTCTGGGATAAGGGGTGCTACTGATTTAAGATAGTGGATAGTGAAGTGCAGCAAAAGGGGAAGGAATCTCAGATCGGTTATTGGGAATCTCATTACACTCAATCAGATCTGGAAGTGGAAGGCTAATCTGTCCATCCATGGATTCAATTTGAAAGCCACTGGCTCGTCTTCCTGTTGTTTCCATAACGCCAGCACAGGTTCTTAGTGAATATGGAGAACTAGAGCTTTGGATGTTAAACATATCAAACAACTCAGAACAAGCCAATGATCTGTTACTTTGCTCATCCATTATTGCATAAAGTTTCATTGCTTTATCACGGCAACCCCTAGGATAGATCTTGGCAAGGCAGATTTTTTAACATGACCTGTTAGTTAAATCACCACCACAGACCTGAGTGCAATGAGCTGAGATTTTAAGGTCTCCCTCTCCGCCATGCTCTGGATGAAAGTTTGTGTCTTTAGTTGAAAGTGCTGGATCTTGATGAAGAACGGTATCATGCCTTTCGCTACCACATTCTGTGCATTTGACATAGGCTTTGAAGTTTTTAGCAATGTGTGATGAAGATGTGCAACATCTGAAGCAAATCCCATTCTCTTTTAACAATGCTCTGCGTTCTTCAAGAGGCTTTTCTCTAAAGACACGACACTTGCGAAGGGGATGTGTCTTTTTGTGTATGGGACAAAACTTGTCACAATCATTACCTTTATTGAAGGGTCTGTCTAAATTAGAGGTGACAACAGGTGACACATCAGTTTTATGTACTGAAATCGCCCTCTGTTTAGGCTCTTTCCATGAAGTTAGCTTAGGGAGAGCATCTGCACGTACTGTGAATTTAAAACTTGGGTCATTTCTGATCCTTGCCTGTTGACTAATAAACTCAACAAACACTTCAAATGGAGGAAATGGCACATTGTGTCTCAGTTTATGGTCAGAGCCAACAGATAACCACCTATCTTGAAGTCCGTAAGGAAATTTTTCAACTACTGGATTTATGCCACGAGCAGTGTCAAGTACTGAAAGTCCAGGCAAGTCTCCATCATCCTTGGCTGACTGTAACTCCATAAGTAAGTCACTTAAATCTCTTAGTTTAGCATAGTTTTTGTTTGTTAATTTGGGAAAAGTCTTAAGGCGTTTAAATAGTGAATCCTCAATCACCTAAGGTGAGCCATAACATTACTCTAGTCTGGCCCATATCAAATTTAACCCTCTCTCATGGTTATTTGCATTCACAGTTTGAATCCGATTGACATGTTCTGCAGACTTTTTTCCAAGCCACTTGACAAGAAGGTCAATTTCTTCACTGAATGTCAAGTCTAAGCCTTTGATAGCATTTTTGAAGGAACAGCGCCACGCTCTGTAACTTTCCGGTTGATCATTGAATTCCATCAGCCCCGTAGAGACAAGTTCACGGCGTGCTAAGTAACGCATAAAGTCATTCATATTAGAATGGTCGTGGTGGTGTCGCCACTATCTACAATGATGTACTCACTGTTACTCAGAAAATAAGGCCCAGGTTTCACTCATTTGAAGTGCTCATCATTAATGTTGCACTCAGTAAAATACATAATAAACCTGCGCTATATTTTACTCTGGCCACCGTGTACAGACCCCCGGGGCCATATGTCAATTTTCTTATAGAATTTGGACATCTGCTATCAGACCTACTGGTTAACTCTGACAAAATGTTAATAGTAGGAGACTTTAACATTCATGTAGATGATGCTAACGACGCTTTAGCACTCGCATTTATGGATTTACTAAATTCCTTTGGGGTTAAACAAAATATAAATGGAGCAACTCACCGCTTTAATCATACGCTAGATTTAATTATATCCCATGGTATAGATGTCTCTGTCAAGAACTAACCTGAGATGACCAGAAGACGTAGCTTTAGCGGTTAGCCCTTTGTAGCGTGAATGGTAAACCCAAACGCGGATGAAACACGAGTAGGCAGGATAATCACGCTTTTAGTCTAAGGACTCTCACAGATGGGGAGTAAGGGAAAGACACAATCTAACCCGCGTCCTATAAATACACACTCGATCAGGAATTGAAACCAAAAAGGTGAGTACTCACAGTTAGAAGCAGGAATCAGACGTGGCATCGGCAAAACTCAATGACTGAGCGAGGTGCTATGGTTTGTTTCCCTCTTTTATACTTTCTGGTTTGCGACCGCTTGACTTCCGGGTCCTAGTGCCGGTCGCGTTCCGAGTGTGCATGACAGTCTCTAATATAGAGATCTTACCTCAAAGTGATGATATCACAGATCATCACCTCCTGATATATACTCTACCCGTAGAACAGATTAGCTGTGTCTCCCCACGTTATCAATTTGTTAGAAATATATATCCGACCACTAAAGACAGATTCACAAGAAACCTGTCGGATCTGTCCCAAATTCTTATTAGACCCCTAAATGCAGACGATCTAGATGAGGTAACTAGCAGCATGGACACTATTTTTACCAGTACATTAGACACTGTTGCTCCCGTCAGATTAAAAAAAGTCAAAGATAAAACACTTGCACCGTGGTACAATAGTCATAATTGCGCCCTAAAGAGAGCAACCCGTAACCTCGAGCAAAAATGGAGGAAAACTAAATTAGAAGTTTTTCGAATTGTGCATAAAGACAGTATGTGCAGCTATAGACAGGCCCTAAGAACTGCTAGGACCAAGCATCTTAGCCAACTGATAGCAAAAAACCAAAACAATTCCAGGTTCTTATTTAGTACAGTGGCTCGCCTAACAAAACCTAAGATGCCCGCAGAGAGTATCCCATCACAGTTTAGAAGTGAAGACTTTATGGACTTCTTTAATGAAAAAATCAATAGTATCAGGAAGAAAATAACGGAGGTTCAACCTCTAATAGTATCTCACGATCAAGTTCAGTCTAGAGCTTCACATTTAGATTTTCAGTGCTTTACAGGTATAGGACAGGAAGAGCTGTATAAACTTATCACCTCAGCTAAATCAACAACGCGCCTGTTAGACCCAATACCAACCAGATTTCTAAAAGAACTGATGCTTACAGTTGGAGAGCCACTTCTAAACATTATTAATTCTTCATTATATCTAGGTCACGTCCCTAAACCTTTGAAGCTGGCAGTTATTAAGCCGCTTCTTAAAAAATCTAATTTGGACGCGAATGAAATAACAAATTACAGACCAATTTCAAACCCTCCGTTCATATCAAAAATATTAGAAAAAGTAGTATCAGCTCAAATATGCACATTCTTGCAGGAAAACAACATCCTAGAAGAATTTCAGTCAGGTTTCAGGCCCCATCATAGTACAGAAACTGCACTAGTTAAGATTGCGAACAACTTGTTTTTAGCTTCAGACCAAGGCTGCATCTCAATACTAGTCTTACTTGATCTTAGTGCTGCATTCGACACCATAGATCATAATATTCTCATAGATCGCCTACAAAATCATATAGGTATTCAGGGGCAGGCATTAAAATGCTTTAGATCATACCTGTCTGATCGATACCATTTTGTAGATCTATGTAGTAAATGGAGTACCGTCTGATGTAATGCCAGTGAAATATGGGGTCCCACAAGGGTCAGTTTTAGGACCTCTGCTGTTCTCAATATACATGCTTCCCTTGGGAAACATCATTAGAAGGCATGGGATTAGTTTCCATTGTTATGCTGATGATACCCAATTATACATCTCAACAAAACCAGACGAAATACCCAAGTTGTCTAGATTAACCGAGTGTGTCCAGGACATAAAAGGTTGGATGACCAATAACTTTCTTTTACTAAATTCAGATAAGACAGAGATATTACTCATCAGCCCAAAAACCAGCACACAACAGCTTTCACAATTCAGCCAGCGTTTAGAAGGATGTACTGTTACTACCAGCTCAACAGTAAAAGACCTGGGCGTAATATTAGACAGTAACTTGTCTTTTGAAAATCATATTTCCAATATCACAAAAACAGCCTTTTTCCATCTTAGAAATATTGCCAAACTTACATTTACATTTAGGCATTTGGCAGACGCTCTTATCCAGAGCGACTTACAAAAAAACTTAGGAGTATCCTATCCGTATCTGATGCAGAAAAGCTAGTTCATGCATTCATGACCTCCAGACTGGACTATTGTATTTGTATTGTGGATTTATTGCATTACTAGGTGGTTGTCCTGCATCCTCAATAAACAAGCTACAGTTAGTCCAAAATGCAGCTGCGAGGGTTCTCACTAGATCCAGAAAATATGATCATATAACACCTATATTATTATCCCTGCACTGGCTAACTGTTCAATTTAGAATTAATTATAAAATAGTACTACTTACATACAAGGCTTTAAATGGTTTAGCTCCCACATACCTAACCAGTCTTCTGATACGCTATAATCCACCACGTCCCTTAAGATCACAAAACTCTTGACTTCTGGTAATTCCCAGAATTTTAAAATCTACAAAAGGGGGCAGGGCATTTTCATATTTGGCTCCAAAACTTTGAAATAGCCTTCCAGACAGTGTTCGGGGAGCAGACACGTTTCCCAATTCAAAAGTAGATTTAAGACGCATCTCTTTAATCTGGCATACGCGTAACTCATCCTATAACTTCATACTCCAGTACACCTATCCTGAATGGCAACTACGCTAATTCTCTCCATCTTTTCTGTATTTTTCTACCCATCCCGAGGCATCTGGAGATTGTGCCAGCTTAAGTAGACAAAGGCCAACCCTGCGAGGTTTCTACAGTAGGTGGCCAGGCAGTCTGCGACTTTTACCGTCGCCGTGCACGGCAACTGCATTTGGGTTTGTGCGTTTGCTGGCTTTTACCGCTGAGTGGCCCTATATAACTACAGACTGACTCCTCAGGCCTTAGTTCGTTCTCTCCAGGATTAATGAGTCGCAGCTCGGCTATAGTCGCATGTAGTTGCAGATAAAATCAAGTGAATTATTGTAATTAAACAAATTCATAATCACAGTATTAACATTACAGTACAAATTTATAATCACAATTATTTAAAAAATATTTTTAGGATTGAATTTAAGCAACGTAAACGTTAACACACTGAGCCTTTAGATTTTATGTGTAATTAGAAAAGCTACACATGTAGGGTCTTGTGTCATCTTTTATTTTGTGTTCTTAAAATTTGTAGTAGATTTATTAACTGAAATAAATTAAACTAAACGCCCATAAAATTAAAACACTGTCAGATTAATGTGCAAAAACTATATAGTAAAACTATATAAGCTACACAGCCTTTATAAGACTCTAATTTTATTTAGGTGCGCTCACAATGACGAAAAAAACTTTATGATTTTGTTAAATAAAGAAAGTAAACAGGGTGCGCTATTCTGTATTGTTTTCAGTGAACTTGAGCGCGTCAGAAAATGAGCCGAGACTCTGTGTATACTCGCCTCACAGACGTGAAAAATATATACTTATAGAAACCGAAATGTCTGCTTTTATATAAACTAATGAAAAACAAATTATTAGATCGGTCCAGGGACTTCAAACAGGACACTGAAAGTCCGCCCTTTGATCCTCGCGCTCTCGCGGTGCCTTCACTCCGTGCAGGCGGGCTGCCTCCGCGTGCTCCTCCAATTTCCTAGTGTGTGTTGAGCTATTAGGTAAGTGTAGCTTAGTGCATGTTGGGGCTGAAGACATGTTTAGCTAGGTGTACTGTATGTGTAGCTGACTGCCATGGTTAAGAGCAATCTTAACCATGTTTAGCTAAAAGCCATGCCTAGCTGACTGCCATGTCTTTAGCCCTAGTCCCGTCTCTCTCCTGTCTCTAGTCTCTACGTGTCTCTCTCTAGTGTCTCCCTCTAGTGTCCAGTTTCAGCTCCACGCATAGTTTGTGTGTCCCGTTTCGTGTTTGTCCTCCTTCTGCCTGTGTCTCGCCACAGGGTGTGTTCTTCGTCTCTCTGCCTGTGTCTCGCCACAGGGTGTGTTCTTCGTCCCTCTGCCTGTATTACATCACAGGATGTGTGTTTGTCCTTCTGCCTGTGCTACGCCACAGGACGTGTGGTGTTCATTCTTCTGCCTGTGTCTTGCCAGAGAGCCCCTGTTAGCACAAAGTTATTAAGTATTGTTTGATGTTTCTTTTGTTTGTTGAGTTTTTACTTTTGTGTTTGCCCATCATTAAAAGACTCTTTGTTGGTTACACAACCCCTCTGCCTCTGTGCCTGCTCTCACTGCCCACGGCGATCAACACCTGCCACTACACCCCGTTTGTGACAGTCACATACACAGTCATACACAGTACGATATGCAGTGAAATGCTTATATGACCGCCAGTGACCTTAAAAAAGAGAATTAAAGCTTATGATAAGAAATAAATATAAATAAAAGGATTACAATAGAAAATTAAATTTAACTAGGATAAAAATAGAAATATACTGTACATAAAAATAGAAATAGAAATATACTGTATAATAGAACATTTACACTATAGCAAATATAGAAAATATGGAGAAAAAATATGAATTGTTAAAACTTAGAAATTTAGTGAAAAATGATGGTGTGCAAATATGCCTGAATGTGTCCATAGTGTCCATGGATGTAAAAAAGATTGTATTAGTTCTGCATGGTGGTGTGGTTGAGAGACCTTATTGACTGCTGGACGAAGCTCCTCCTCAGTCTCTCTTTGTTGGTCTTCGAGGAGCGGAATCGCTTTCCAGACCACAACAGAGAGAACAGTCCATTGTTGGGGTGGCTGAGGTCCTTCACGCTCTTCCCTGGAGGGCAATCTGAAGTTTCTCAAGGGTCTGAGGTGGTATAGATGCTGCCGGGCCTTTTTTACCCCGATGTTGATGTGACAGGATCATGCCAGGTCCTGCGTGATGTGAACACTGAGGTGGTCAGCGTTGTCAGCAAACTTGATGATGGTGGTGGAGTTGGTAGTGGCCACGCAGTCATAGTTGTACAGAAAGTACAGCAGGGGGCTCAGAACACAACCCTGGGGGGCTCCAGTGCTGAGAGTGAGTGAGGCTGAGACATGTCCGCCCATCCTTACTGCCTGTGGTCTGCCAGTCAGAAAATTGGAGATCCACTGACACATTGATGAGCTGAGTCCCAGGTGCTCCAGCTTGGTGGTGAGTGTGGAGGGTAATGGTATTAAATGCAGAGCTGTAGTCGATGAAGAGCATTTTCACATAATTCCCCCTCCGAGTGTCCAGGTGAGTGAGAGATGTATGAAAGAGATGAGAGATAGCATCATCCGTAGAGCGGTTTGGACGGTAAGCGAACTGTAGTGGGTCCAGTGTCTGGTAGTGAAGAAATGATGAAGTCTCTGACCAGGCATTCAAAGCACTTCATCTCTACTGAGGTAAGGGCTACAGGGCGATAATCGTTGAGGGAAACAGGAGGAGGTTTCTTTGGAACGGGAACAATGATGGACTCTTTAAAGCATGTAGGGATCACCGACTGAGATAAAGAGATGTTAAATATCTCGGTGAACACAGGTGCTAGCTGGTCTGCGCAGGCTCTGAGGATACGACCTGAGATGCCGTCTGGTCCTGCTGCTTTCCTGATGTTCACCCTCTTGAAGGCTCTCCTCACGTGCTCGGTGATGATGAACGCGCTTCCGGTCTTCCTGCCTTGAAGCGAGCATAGAAAGTGTTCAGCTCGTCTGCCAGAGTCACGTCCGCATTCGCCATACCGGTTGTTGCTGCTTTATAATCCGTTATTGTCCTTAGTCCCTGCCATAGGCTCATAGAGTCACTCTGTTGGAGCTGTGACTCTAGTTTCCTCCTGTAGCGCTGCTTCGCCTCTTTCACCGCCTTCCGGACGTTATACTACGCAGCCTTGTATGGTTCCAAGCCCCCGACGCAAGTCCCGTGTTGTAGGCAGGATCTCACTCGGCCAACTCGGATCCGGAGTTAAAAACGTCGACTTGTGAGTACATTGTATATCAATAGAAACAAGGGTGTCTTATAGAGACTCAGTAGTAGGTTTTCTCAGTTGAATATGAAAAAAAAATATCGCTGATAATCAACGCGGGAATGAATGGCACATTGTCCAAGTGCAAGTTGATCTTAGAGCTAAACTATTTGCTTTGGGTGAAAGCGTCATCTAGCAATCATTGTGTGTCAACGACAGCTTCCCATTCAAAACAATAGGCGGTCAAATGACCGGTGAACCGCGTTAAAAGTAGGTGACACTGGCGCGGTGCTTCTAGTGTTAAATCTCTGTGCCAAAAAAACATAGAATTCCTCAAATGTACACTATGAATTTTTATTACAAAAAATTTATCAATCCCCATGTCCAATCAAGCGGCGCTAAAGGCTGTAGCCAGGAAGACACTGCCAGCACCGGAAACGCGTTCATCATCTCCGAGCATGATGTGAGGAGAGTTTTCAAGAGAGTGAACACCAGGAAAGCAGCAGGACCAGACGGCATCTCAGGTCGAGTCCTCAGAGCCTGCGCAGACCAGCTAGCACCTGTGTTCACATAGATATTCAACCTCTCCTTATCTCTCCTTATCGCCTGATCCCCACATACTTTAAGGAGTCCATCATTGTCCCTGTTCCAACGAAACCCCATCCTGCTTCCCACAATAAAATATCGCCCTGTAGCACTCACCTCGGTAGTGATGAAGTACTTTGAACGGCTGGTCATCACTACCGGACACACTGGACCCACTACAGTTTGCATACCGCCCAAACCTACGGATCATCCCATCTCCTATCTCCTCCGCACATCACTCACTCACCTAGACACTAGAAGGGGGAATTATGTTAAAATGCTTTTCATCGACAGTTCAGCATTTAATACCATAATTCCCTCCACACTCACCACCAAGCTGGAGCATCTGGGACTCTGCTCATCTCTGTGACAGTGGATCTCCAACATCTTAACTGGCAGGCCACAGTAAGGATGGGCGGACATGTCTCAGCCTCCCTCAGCACTGGAGCACCCCAGGGTTGTGTTCTGAGCCCCCTGCTGTATTCTTTGTACACGTACGACTGCGTGGCCACTACGAACTCCACCGCTGTCATCAAGTTTGCTAACGACACCTTCATAGTGGGCCTGATCACTGACAACAATGAGTCTGCCTACCTGAAGGAGATTGGGAATCTGGAGAACGGGTGCCAGAGGAAGAACCTCCTTGCAAACGTCACCAAAACAAAAGAGTTGATAGTGGACTTTAGCACAAAGCAGGAGAAGAACAACCAGATCACCGTCATCAATAGGAGTGGAGAGAGTGGACAGCTTCAGATACCTCGGTGTTCACATCACACAGGACCTGGTCCTGTCACATCAACTCTGCGTGTGAAAAAGGCCCGGCAGCGTCTCTTTAACCTTAGATGATTGAGATTTCTTCAAGATGCTCAGGAATTTCTGCTCCTGCACCTTAGAGAGCATCCTGACAGGAAACATCACGACCTGGTTTGGAAACAGAACCATGCAGGACAGACGAGCTCTACAGAGGATGGTGCGATCAGCTGAGCGCATCATCCGCACCGAGCTCCCTGATCTGCACTTAATCTACAGCAAGCGGTGCTGGACCAAGGCCAGGGAGATCGTGAAGGACCTCAGCCACCCCAACAATGGACTGTTCACTCTGTTGCGGTCTGGGAAGCGATTCCGCTCTCTAAAGGAGCTCTCAACCACACCACTATGCAGAACTAACACAATCTTTTCACAATCAATCAATCAATCAATCTTTTTACATCCATGGACACTACCTTCACATCTACACTACATGTTTACGTTTACATTCTGGACCATTGCACAAAGACACTTTAATAACCATTGCACAAAGACACTTTTTTTCTATGCATATTAGCACACCATCTTTTTTCCAAAAATATCAAAATTTTTCAATCTCTTAAATGTTCTTGTACAGTATATTTCTATTTTTATGTACAGCATATTTCTATTTTTATTTCTATTTTTTCTAGTTCAATTTAATTTTTATATTTAATTTTTCTATCGTATTTCTTTTATTCATATTATTTCTTATTATAAGCTTTAATTCTCTTTTTAAGGTCACTGGCGGTCGTATACAGTAAGCATTTTACTACATTTCGTACTGTGTATGACTGTGTATGTGACAAATAAAATTTGAATTTGAATTGTTTTGTTCGACAGGAACATGGTTCACTTGGTATTATAAACCTGCAGAATGTTTCACTGTTTATGTAAGAAAAGCGAGGGAAATGTGGAAATGCTGTGTGGCCACTAATGTAACATCTGCATCATATATGGTTTTATATATATATAATGCAGCTTTATACATTTAGAATCTGCATCCACATTTTCTGTTGCATGTATAGAATTAGTTTCAGCTGAAACTCATGATCAGTGATGTTACGGTACTTACTGTATGTAGTGATAATTAGTTTCTGCCAAATCACTAAAACTAACAATGGACTATGGAGGGTGTTACTCATTTATTTATTCTCTACAAGGGCGCTAACTACACATCATATGATCAAATCTTTTTTGTTTATGTTTTGCTGGCGAAATATTTTGTTCTGTCTTATTTTGTTACCCCCAATACAGCCAATTCCCCCATCAGCGAAACTGGTTTGATAACTTCACGCCTATCGTGAATGAAAGGTGAGAACAGGGGTTACAGTTACTGGGGGGTCTGCGGGTTTTCGTCTCAGAGCGTGCTGTTGCAGTATGTCTGCAGTTTTGTTGATAAATCTGCTCATATCTGCGTGCGCGTTTATCAGCCTTTTGATCAACGGCACTCACTTTCACTTTGCAAAGGCAGTGTTTATTGTTTACTGTATATTTAAAGTTCATACACACTCACCATGAAAGATTTTTATTTTTTTTTATTTACCTGGAATTTACCTGAAACTTGATGAGGTGCCGTATAGGGCTTAAATCAAACTTTTCTCATGCACACACACATGAAACACTTGCATACACATATATGAAACAGTCACACATACATATATACTAGTATTAACTGCTCAAACAACTGCATATGAAATGCTCGTGCACACATATACACAAACTCTCCGTACACACACAGCTGCACAGAGTAGCAAACTGTAGCACTGGAGGGAACTAGTGAACAACGGATCTTCACTTTAGCGGAAAAGGAAATGAAAAATTGCCAGCCATTACATATCGCTGGAGCGTGAAAACATTTAACTCGGAAAATTATTTATCTATTTATTATAATCATCATTGAGGACAACATCATATAAATAGGACACAATAATTTACATTTAGGTTAATTTAGAAACCCTTAGTATTACATAGGCTTATAATCTGTAAACTAAAAATAATAAAATAAATAAATACATCTCCGTACATCTTGTAAATTAATCAAATCATTTTTGATAAGTTATAAACGTTTTAATAGGTTATATATATATTTTATAATGGCATTAGTTTTTGTTTCAGTAAATATTCTATATTTAATATTCGTAGCGTAATATTTCCAACAGCGACAGGTATCCGAGGTGCTTATGTTACCATAGCGGAAAAGTGAAGTTGTTCAGTTGTTTAGTGTCACTATGCAGATGTTACACCCAGTGTAGTTACCGAAATCTTTAGTTTAGTTCTTATTGAGGGGCCATACATCACTTCCACATTTTTACATTCTCGAATAGGCGCGTGGTCCATTCTCTAGCAACACCGAACGAAATGAGGCATAATCGTGGTGTTTGCTTCAGTTATGACATAGCATAGTTTATTATCTGCTGTGGTAGATCTGATTTATTTAAACACAATAATAAAGCTTTATAGCCTCAGGAGGGGACATTACATTGATTATCGCTGATTAACAACGCGGGAATGAATGACGAATTGTCAATATTTCACGGAAGCATATTATATTAAACTGCATCATCTGCTGAGAGAAATGAGAATAGCAGGTTGGAAAAGGCAGGAAACGGCATGACCGGCGCGCAACTGTCAGCAATTTCATGTAAATAAAAGCAAAATAGCTTTATACTGGCTATAACTGGTGCGAATTTGTAAGCATGCAGGGTGATTAAGCTCACAGATCTAGGAAAAGTCATAAAAGGAGGGTCCTGGAATTTGATCGAGTGTGAAGTATTTTTTTTCCCTATAGTGTTCAAATGACCGGTGCTCGGCGCTTCTAGTGTTCATGAAATATAAACAAAAAGATGATGCCTCACTTTATCGAATGTTGAGGTCACTCAAAAAGCCAATTCATTTCACATTAAGCAAAAAGATCACCCTTTTTTTTTTTTTTTTTTAACCCTGAAGACACCACAAGGGTTAATTCAGGTGTTTGATTTTTAACAATGTGCACTTCAATGACTGTGTACATCTTCATTATGGCATCAGGTGACTTAGTGGTTAGCAATATGGTCCAAAGTGGAGCTTGCATTTTCTTCCTGTTTTTGGTGGGTTTCCTCCATGTGCTCCGGTTTCCTCCCCCAGTCCCAAGACATGAAGATAAGGATTATTTGGTGTTTAAATTGCCTGTAATGTGTGAATGACAATCAGGCATCAAGCTGTCAACACGATCTATACTTATGTAACTGCCACAGAAACAGTGGATATATCTCCAGGGTAGGATAAAAATAGATCAATAAAATTTATTTATACATTATCGTCTATACAGGTCTTATTCTACATACAAATGGAGAAACATAGGAGAGTGGCTGAAACCTTCATACAGTCATACAATCATACATCAATTGCAATGCGCTGAATAAAGAAGAGACTGAGAAATAGAGGTGGGTAGAGTACCCAAAAAATGTGCTCAAGTAAGAGTAACTACACTTTAAAATAATAGTACTCAAGTTGAAGTAAAAAAGTAATCATCCAAATTATTACTCAAGTAAAAGTAAAAAAGTATTCAGTGAAATGACTACTCCTAGAAATAGCTTACATGAACTGTATCAGTCAGGATTTAGGCCTCATCACAGAACAGAGACAGCACTCATTGAAGTAGTAAATGACCTCCTATTAGGCTCTGATCAGGGTTGTGTAACTATGCTTGTATTACTCGACCTCAGTGCAGCTTTTGACACCATCGATCATAATATTCTTCTTCACAGTTTAGAAAATGTAGAAGGAATTAAGGGTACTCTCCTGGCTCAGATCCTATTTGACCGATTGTTATCAGTATGTAGACTTAAATGGTGATTATTCTGCATGTTCTCTAGTGGAGTTTGGTGTTCCACAGGGTTCAGTTTTAGGCCCATTGCTTTTTTTTCCTTTATATGCTTCCTCTGGGCAACATAATCCATAAGCATGGTATAAGTTTCCATTGCTATGCTGACGACAAACAGTTATATGTCTCAGCAAAACCTGATGAGATAAACCAGCTTACTATCCATCAAGTGCAACAGTAAAAGACCTCCATTTAATAAGCTCATGTAGATAATATTACCAGGATAGCATTCTTTCACCTTGGAAATATTGCCAGAATAAGAAATTTATTGTCGCTAAACGATGCAGAAAAACTAGTTCATGCTTTTATCACCTCTAGGTTGGACTATTGTAATGCCTTACTTTCTGGTTGTTCAACTAGGTGCATAAACACCAGGGGTAGCTTAGTGGTTAAGGCATTGGACTACGGTTCAGAAGATCCCAGGTTCAAACCCCACACCACCAAGTTGCCACTGTTGGGCCCTTGAGCAAGGCCCTTAACCCTCAACTGCTCAGATGTATAATGAGATAAAAATGTAAGTCGCTCTGGATAAGAGCGTCTGCCAAATGCCTAAATGTAAATGTAAAATGTAAACAAGCTTCAGCTAGTCCAGAATGCAGCAGCGAGAGTCCTCACTAGAACCAGAAGATATGAGCACATCACCCCTATCTTATCTTCCCTGCATTGGCTCCCTGTGAAATTTCACATCGATTTTAAAATACTACTCTTGAAATATAAAGCATTAAATGGTCTTGCGCCGCAGTACCTGAACGAACTGCTAGTGTCTTACGGTCCGCCACGCCTACTTCGATCAAAGGTTGCAGGCTGCTTGTCAGTACCGCGTATTATGAAAAATACAGCTGGGGGCAGAGCTTTTTCTTACAAAGCCCCAAGATTATGGAATAGTCTTCCAAATAGTATTCGGGACTCAAACACAGTCTCAGTGTTTAAGTCCAGGTTAAAAACCTATTTATTTAGCCGAGTATTTTTATAAATAGATTTGCCATAGGTAAAGGAGCAGATCTGGGGAACTCATGGACGTAGAGTATTATGGTGAACTGGCATGTTTGGATGCTGTCTTCCTCACTCTCATTGATCACTCAGGTTTGCTAACGGTGAGGTGATTGTTTGCTTTACATCTCAGGAAGCCCTCATGTTTGTGTTTCCTTCTGGCTCTCCCTTTTAGTTATGCTGTCATAGTTAGTCCTGCCGGAGTCTCTGCTTGCACTCTACAGTTAATATACATTCACATTATACATTGTGTGACTGTGACCAGACCTAACTGCCATCTCTCCTCTTCATCTCTCCCCCCCCCTTCTCTTTCCTCTCTCTTCCTGTCTCCCCCTTTCACTCTTTCTCTCTCTCTGTCGAGCTACACATGTCGTTCCTGAGCTGCCAGTGATCCAGACTCCCTCTGCCCTCCGGACCTGTCTGACCCATCCTGGTGCCACGCTTCTGGCTGAAGATCTCGTCACATGGATGCCCCGTGTGTCTCTTTGGGATGCGTCTGGTGTCTGGGGATGATTCTCTCTACCTAGAAAATGGTTCTGGCCTTGACTGGTGTTGGCAACTGTTTCTCTGGGGACTTGACAGTTCGATAGTTCAGGACTGGAACTTCTTACAAGTCTACCTGGGTCTTCAATAACTACCTGGACTCCATATTAACATCAATTAACATCAGCTATTATAGCTGAACTGCCTCCCACCCTACACACTGTATAAATGCAGATCATTTACTGCTTTCTGTTTCACCCAAATGAGGATGGGTTCCCTGTTGAGTCTGGTTCCTCTCAAGGTTTCTTCCTATTACCATCTCAGAGAGTTTTTCCTTGCCACTGTCGCCCTCGGCTTGCTCACCAGAGACAAACTGACCATCTTGATTCATACAAATTCACATTTCATACAAACTTAAATAATTCTTTTGACTGTGTAAAGCTGCTTTGCGGCAATGAAAATTGCTAAAAGCGCTATACAAATAAAATTTAATTGAATTGGAAATTTAATTATAGATTCCAACCTTTCATTTGTCCTCTCATGTGGATAATATTAGCATAGCATTCTTTCACCTCAGAAATATTGCCAAGATAAGAAATATATTGTCATTAAACGATGCAGAAAAACTAGCTCATGCTTTTATCACCTCTAGGTCTGGTTGTTCAACTAGGTGCATAAACAAGCTTCAGCTAGTCCAGAGTGCAGTAGCGAGAGTCCTCACTAGAAACAGAAGATACGAGCACATCACACCTATCTAAATTCCACTTCATTGGCTCTATGTAAAATTTTGCATTAATTTTAAAATACTATTCTTGACATAAACTACCGTTCAAAAGTTTTAGAACACTTTCTAACTCCATGATGGTTCCTGATTTTCATTTCTTTCTACATTGTAAAGAAATGCTAAAGGCGTCTCCCAATCTCCTTAATCTCCTTTGAACAGTTGATATTGAGATTTTTCTGCTACTTATGCTCTGTAAAGACTTTATAACGCATCTTATCTGAGGTGCTGTTAATTGGTCATTGTTCACGCTGATAACTCTAAATGAACTTCTCGTTTGCGGCAGAGGTAGGTTTTGGTCTCGCCCTCCTGGGATGGTCTTTATGAGAGCCAGTTTCATTATGGTGCTTAACGGATTTTGCAAATGCATCTGAGAATACTGTTCTTGCAAGAACTATTACAGAAAGGCTGACCTCTGTTTCCTAAAATAACAACTAACTGTTGTTTTTCTTGTTGTTACATAATTACCTAATCCCATGTGTGTTATTTTATAGTTTTAAAATCCCCAGTATTGTCACCAAACCAGTCTGCAAACAGATACAAGTGTGGCCGGAAGGGTCTTCTGAGGCACTCCAGGACTGCTTTAGCACCACTGACTGGGATGTATTTAAGCAGGCTGCCACTCACAACAACTTCACAGACCTACAGAAGTGCGCAGAGACTGTCACCGCCTACATCAATAAGTGCATTGATGATGTAACAGTAACAAAGACCATGTCCGAGCGAACCAGAAACCGTGGCTGACAGGTGAGGTCTACAGACTACTGATGATACCTTTTAAATTTGGAGATGCAGTGGCCCTGAGGACAACTAGGGCCAACCTGTCTCGCAGCATCAAACAGGCAAAGAGACAGTACTCCAAGAGAGTTGCCCATCGCTTCAGCGACAGCAGAGACACGCGGAGTCTGTGGCACGGGATACAGACCCTCACTGATTACAAGCCTCCACAGCGGACATGTGACAGCTCTATCTCTCTGCTGAATTAACTGAATGCATTCTTTGCCCGTTTTGACACTCACAACAGCACCACGACACAGAAACACCCACCTCAGCCCGGCGACCAGGTGATGACGCTTTCCCCAGACAGCGTGAGAAGATCCTTCCGCAGGATTAACGCACGCAAAGCCCCGGGTCCTGACAACATTCCTGGCCGGGTATTGAGAGACTGTGCAGGGGAACTAACGGATGTCCGTAAAGACATTTTTAACATCTCTCTGAGGCAGGCTGTTAACCCAACTTGCTTTAAAACCATTTCCATAATCCCAGTACCTAAGAAAACATCTCCCTCCTGTTTCAATGACTTCCGCCCAGTTGCACTTACTCCCATCATTATGAAGTGCTTTGAACGGCTAGTCATGCAGCAGATCAAGACTGCCCTCCCCCCCTCCCTGGACCCCTTCCAGTTTGCTTATCGGTCCAATCGCTCAACCGATGATGCCATTGCTACGGCCCTCCACTCGGCGCTCACCCACTTGGAAAACAAAGACTCTTATGTTAGAATGCTGTTCATCGACTTCAGCTCAGTGTTCGACACAATTATCCCACAACAACTCGCTCATAAACTGATTCAGCTGGGGATCAGCACCCCACTGTGCAACTGGCTGCTGGACTTCCTGACTGGCAGACCTCAGGCGGTATGGGTCGCCAATAACACTTCCAGCACTATTATGCTGAGCACTGGGGCTCCCCAAGGATGTGTGCTAAGCCCCCTCCTCTTTATGCTGTTGACCCACGATTGCCTACCATCACACAACTCCAACCTTTTTATCAAGTTTGTGGACGACACGACTGTGGTGGGTCTCATTAGCAACAATGATGAGACTAACTACAGGAGTGAGGTGAGCCGCCTGGCCAGGTGATGCACAGACAACAATCTCTCCCTGAACGTGGAAAAGACAAAGGAGATTGTGGTCGATTACAGGAAAACATACACCGAACACTCTCCGCTGTCCATCAATAGTGCGATCGTGGAGAGGGTAAGGAGCACACTGAAAAAAGTAAACTGCTGTGTCATTGATACAAAGTATGTTTTCTACATTGATCTAATAGAATTTTTTTTATTTCCTATACGAAACTGATATTTTTACGTTGCTTAAAAGCAAACATTTCAGCTGCTGGTTAAACTTAAATTTAATTCATTCACTCAATGGACAATTTCTCCTTTAAACCAAAAGTTCGCCGTGTCACGTGACCTCATGACGTAGTATTATCACGGACTGAATCCCGTTCTGCTGGCGGCCATCGTTTTTCAAAGAAAATAACAGGTAAAAGAGCAAACTCATGTCATTTCTATGTTAAATGTATCTCTTCCATGAGCAAACGATTGATTTATGTCAGGAACAACCACTTTGTAAATTGAGTTTTGCGTCCGTGTTTGCTGGCTAAAAACACCTAAACAGTATTACCTAGCATTGGCAAACTAACGCGGTTATTTTCGAAAACACCAGAGTTTCTACGCTAAGTCGGCTGTGCCGAATAAAATGAAATTAATTATATTTAAGTACCGTTGGTTAACGATGTAAAAATTAATAGGAAAGTGACCTAAACATAGAACAAGCCAGTTTGGAGTGAGTGATGTTTGTACTGTACTTATAGTTATGCTTAAAACCTTCTGGACTTGCTAACGTGTAAGTAATGAAATATCGCTAAATCTATATTCCCTCATATGAAACGGGGCATTAGCGCATGTTCCTGACATACTGGTAACACTTTATGACACGTTTTTAACGTTATCAGTATATAAACACTGGCAGCAATTTGACACATTGATTTAACGTTACTACGAGTAAAAGTACAACAGTCCACAAGTCGACCGATTGAATTAACCATGTAAATTAAATAAAATGTGAAATAAAACACAAAAACAGTGTGTGTGTGTGTGTGTGTGTATATATATATATATATATATATATATATATATATATATATATATATATACCAATTTGTTATAAATACCAAGTTATTAAAAATGCATTGTTTTATTGATTTTATTTTTGTTTTCTGTCTTTCATTGGAGAAATAATTTAATAGTACAACATGGTATGGTTTCAAGGATATATACCAATTTGCTTGGTATTAGAAGCATGGATTAATGGGCGGAGCACTGTCCCACTTTGAGCTAGTGTTTACACGGACCAACAAGCTGAGGTTAGCCATTACTATGAAGTTTAAAAGTAAACATGAAATCTTTATTCACTTTTGTGTTTAAAGGTCTGTTACCTTTTCTAAAAGGGCATTATTTTACCCATACTGCAGACATTGGTAAGACCCAGAATCCACAAATAAAAACATTATGTGGATAAATTTTGAAATGGAAATGATACAATAGAATTGCCGTGAATTTAGTAAATGTCAGTGTAATCTAAATATCCTAAAATAAACTCCCTCGAAATGACAGAGCACTGAAAATTGATAGTTGAATTATTTGATAATATCAGAGAATAATTTCAGTTATCCTGCAAAACTGAATTATGTTCATTGGTTTATTGTATTATCAGTAGTGAGCACTTACAAAGCAACAGAATGCAATTTTATAAGTGTGTGTGTGTGTGTGTGGGGGGGGGTGATTCTTTCTACACACACTGTAATTAAGATTTGCTAATTTGCTTGAGCCAGTCCAATTTTTGTTTTTCCTTTTTTTTCTTAAGATCAGTAATGAGTTTTTGAGAATTACAACTGCTCCACTTCAAGCAAGATTGCTGGTTTTCTTGGACAAGCAACACTTCAAACTAATTGAGATCATCAGAAATAAGGGAGGAATTGTCAGAGAGATAACCAGAGATATAATCTTCATCTTCAAGTTCTTGATCTGGTATGTACTTGCTCAAAAAAGCAGAAATTAGCTTGGTGTTAAATGTAATATTGTGAATGGAAGCCACAGGAGCTGAGCAAGGCATCCAGATCAAGTTGGCTGTGACGCACCAAATTAAAACAAAACTAGCAGAATAAAACATTTTAGTTTAACTTGTTCACTTGTTAACTTGTGATTTTTACATTCATACATCAGACACTGTTTTGCCAAATAGAGCAGCTTGTCTAACAAATGTGCTTTCTTTTATTAGGTTGTTCAAAAAGATGAAGCTCAGGCTGAACTTGAGAGGTGCACGATGGCCCTGTTTGTCCTCGGGAGGAAGAGGACTGTCTTCAGCCACCACAGGAAATCGGGATTGTGACTTATTGAGTTTCCATCAGTCGCACATGAATGTTCCATGTTTGGCCTTATCTATGCGTTAAACTTGAGCTATCCTGGTGAGCTCAAACACACATTTGTGGCCCGGCAGAAAATATTTAGGGAACGTATTCTATATTGACATTAAAATATAAAATTTTGGTCACACTATTTGTCAAACAATTGTCAGATTTTCACATGGTTAGCAAATAGGATTATACAGTTTTTAGGCTTAAGTTATTAAAAATGCATTGTTTTATTGATTTTATTTTTGTTTTCTGTCTTTAATTGGAGAAATAATTTAATAGTACAACATGGTATGGTTTCAAGGATGGTAATAAATGTTTTGGAGGAGAACTTGTTTGTTCATTGTCTTCATTTATAAATGTAACTTTTCTACAACTACATTTTGTCAGGACGCTGATCACGGAAAGGCGTGATGTCCGTCGGTGCGTAGAGGCGGATCCAAACGCAGGTGCAGGAACGAGGAGTTGTATGGTCGAGACTGAGTGAAGGCGAGCAGAGCAGAGCAATCTGTCAGCGTGGTGTCTGTGCCGAGACGTGAAGATAAGCCGTAGTCAAGAGAGCGCGCGTTGAGTCGGAAGCCGTGTAATCCGTCAGCGTGGTGTCTGTGCCGAGACGTGAAGATAAGCCGTGGTCGTGAAGGCGCGCGTTGGGTCGGGGGCCGTGAAGTCCGTCAGCGTGGTGTCTGTGCCGAGACGTGAAGATAAGCCGTAGTCAAGAGAGCGTGCGTAGAGTCGGGAGCCGTGTAATCCGTCAGCGTAGCAATCAAATCAGAATCGAAAGGCGGAGGAGGGGAAAAACGAGAAACAGAAACAACTTGGCAACGTGAGGGCTATCAAATTAAACGCGAGAAAACTGGTACAATGGGACACAATAATCTGGCGACGATCCAGTGCGCTGCGCTTCCTTATAAGCACAGATAAATCAGCGCTGAATGAGAAACCGGTGTGCAGGCGGGGCGGAGCGGGGGCGTGGAAGTGACATGACAGCGTGGGAAAACAAGGGCGCGTGATGAGGAGCTTGACAGCGTGGGAAAGGAAATGTCAATTGACAAGAGCGGTCTTAGATCAGCGCGGAGCGCTGAGAGCATGACACATTTTTTTTTAAGTTGATCCAAAGTATCTTTTTTTTCATTTAAATTATGAATGCCTTAAATCTTTATTTGATCCAACTTAAAAAAGTTAATTTTCTCAAACATTCAAAAGTGGTTTATATCAAGTTTATAATTTTAGGTTAGATTTAGCAAAATATTTAGATTAAGTAATATAGCCAACTCATTTATTTTGATATAGAACAATTGAAAATATTTGGTTTGATTTACCTTCAGAAATTAGTTTACATGAACTTAAATGGTTTATTTACATTACATCAATGCTAAAAAATTAGGTGTGACAGATTACTTCAGTTTTTTTAAGTTGAGCTAGTGTTATATTTTTTTCAGTGCACCAAGTTCCTGGGTCTGCACATTACTGAAGATCTCTCCTGGTCCACCAACACTGCAGCACAGGCCAAGAAGGCACAACAGCATCTCTACTTTCTCCGAAAGCTCAGAAGAACCGGAGCCCTGACACCTATCATGCGCACCTTCTACAGAGGCACCATTGAGAGCATCCTGACCAGCTGCATCACTGTGTGGTACGGCGCCTGCAATGCGTCCTGCCGGAAAACACTCCAGCGCATAGTAAGAGCAGCTGAGAAGATCGTTGGTGTCTCTCTTCCCTCCCTCCTGGATATTTACAACACCCGCCTCACACGAAAAGCTCTCAACATCGCCCGTGACCCTACCCACCCGACTCAGAGGGTCTTTAGTCTGCTACCATCAGGGAGGAGACTAAGGAGTCTCCAAGCCAGGACAAGCAGACTGAAGGACAGCTTCATCCATCAGGCAATCAGGAAGCTCAACTCCCTTCCAGCTCTGCCTCCCCTGGGCTCTTCGGCCTCTCCCACCATCATACTCTGACTCCTTTATTTTACACACAGACACACTCATACAGACACACACACTCAGACACACAACACTCACACAAACTCACACTCTTGCACCTGTCACTTTGTGCTCCATGCACCATTGGTACCTTCACTACCTCAACCCAGGAAATAACATTTAAAAATAAAATGTACATACCTTGTTCATACTGTATTTATACCCCGTCTTGTTTACTGGTTTATATTACTCATTATAATGTCACTTGTCACTTTAATCAACTAAAATAAGCACACTTGCACTATTCCTATTGCACTTTTCCGTTTCTCTCCATATCTGCCTTCTGTGTTGTTAACTGTCCCTTTTTGCAGGACAGTAACTAAATTACCTCACCTCTGTGGTGTTAACTGTTCCTTTTTGCAGGACAGTAACTAAATTACCTCACCTCTGTTGGTTTTCTAAGTTTGTGTTATTTAAGTTTTTTTTTCTTTTTCTTCCTCTCCCCCCTTCAGTGTTATTTGTATCGAGGCAGACCGCCCCGTCAACCTCACCCGGTAGACTACATCGGAGAGCTGGGCAATTACCGTACAGGGGCCCACCCAGTGAGACATAAGCTTAGGCGAGAGCCCCCTTTTCCTTCCAGGGGAATACACCCAAACCTGCTCCCCAGTTGCAAAGTCTCGCCCTCGGCTATGAGTATCATACAGGCGGCACTGCTTAACATCGGCGTCAGCCAAGTGTCTACGCGCCAACTCGTGGACACGGAACAGTTTGTCTTTTAGGGAACAAAAATAATCCAACCCAGGCTTCGTGGGT
This sequence comes from Clarias gariepinus, assembly GCF_024256425.1. Lineage (NCBI taxonomy): Eukaryota > Metazoa > Chordata > Actinopteri > Siluriformes > Clariidae > Clarias > Clarias gariepinus. Next base: position 482,627 of record NC_071100.1, on the reverse strand, counting down.
AAATCAGATTGTGGAGGTGGCCCGAACACAAGGTCCACAGGCGTGCGCAACTCGCGCTCGAACATTAACGCAGCTGGCGTCACCTGTGATGACTCCTGCACTGCTGTGCGATATGCCCAAAGCACAAGAGGCAAATGTTCGTCTCAATCATTCTACCGGTCGCTAGTCAGCACGGCGAGTTGGGTGGTGAGCGTCCGATTGAACCGCTCCACGAGACTGTCACTTTGTGGATGAAGGGGTGTGGTGTGGGTCTTTTTCACCCCGAGGCGCTCACACACCGCCGCAAACACCTCCGCCTCGAAGTTACGACCCCTGATCGCTGTGTAACTGCTCCGGGGAGCCGAATTGGCTGAACATCTCATACACCAGCATTTGAGCCGTGGTGGAAGCACTCTGGTCAGGAACAGCAAAAGCCTCCGGCCACTTGGTGAAATAGTCTATGGCCACCAGCACATACCGGTTCCCGCGATCGGAAATGGGAAACGGCCCGAGAATGTCCATGCCCATCCGCTCCATAGGTGCCCCCACCCGAAAGTCTTGCAAGGGTGCTTGCGAGCGCTGGGTAGGGCCCCTCTTTGCCGTGCAGACGTTGCATCTGCGAACAAAGAGTTCACTATCAGTGTGACAGCTCGTCCAGTAAAAGCGAGCGCGCAACCGCCGCAGTGTTTTAGTTACTCCGAAGTGTCCCGCACCCGCATGCCCGTGAACCATTCCTAACACACGTGCCTGCAGAGTCCGCGGAACCAGCAGCTGAAAAGATTCGCCAGCGCCGCACGGCTGTTCCCAGTGGCGGTAGAGTAAACCCCCCCGCAACGCTAGTCGGTTAAACTGCGAGTGGAGAGCTTTTTCCTCTGGTCCCAGGTGAGCAACCGCGGCATAATCTGGTCTCTGGCCGCGTTAACCCAACCTAGTACCCGCTGCAGCGCCGGATCCTTCTCCTGCTCGACAATTAGCTGATCACAGTCCATCTGTGGCACAGGCGAAACGACTACAGGCAATAGTTTAGGCGACGCAGTAACTCAGCTGCACGCCGGCTCGGACGGCTGTTTACCGATGGGGGCTCCGAAGGACTGCGCAGGGAGAATGTTCTGATTCACGGGGGTCGGAGAGTGTTCGATGTCGCAACCACCCACGTGCCCTTCAACCTGCTCGCAGTACCGGCAACGCTCTTTGCTGCACGGCCGGCGGGATAAAGCATTGGCGTTAGCATGCAGTTTTCCCGCTCGGTGCTGAACAGTAAAATTATAATCCTGCAACCGATCAAGCCAGCGCGCTAACTGCCCCTCGGGCTCTTTAAAACTAAGTAGCCACACCAGCGAAGAGTGATTGGTCCGCAGCAAGAAGGATTGCCCGTATAAATACGGCCTAAAATGTTTAAGGGCGTGACGACCGCTAGCAGCTCGCGCCGCGTGAAGCAGTAATTTTTCTCCGGTCCAGACAACGCGCGGCTGAAGTAGGCAATAGCACGCTCTTTGCCCTCGGAAACCTGAGACAGGACGGCCCCCAGCCCTACATCACTTGCGTCCGTGTCGAGGATAAACATACGAGATGTATCAGGATATTCGAGAACGGGCGACGTGACCAGAGCTTCCCGTAACTGAGTGAAAGCACGCGTACACCCTGTCCCAGCGAAACAGCTGATTCTTTCTCGTGAGCCCGTGCAGCGGACTGGCGATCGTGGCAAAATCCTTCACAAACCGGCGATAGTAAGAGGCTAACCCGAGGACGGTGCGTAGTTGTGACACATTTAGCGGTTCAGGCCAATTCTGTACCGCCACAATTTTGGCTGAATCGGTGGCACTCCCTCGAGCACTAATTACGTGTCCTAGAAAAAAGTCTCTCGCCGCAACAGCTGGCACTTTTTAGGATTGAGTCGCTAATTCGCCCGCCGGATAGCCAAAAATACCTCCCGTAGGTTGACTAGCGCGACCTCAAACTCTTTGCCGTGCACCAGTAAATCGTCCAGGTAGACGACACAACGGTTGCGAGGAATATCGGCCTTTCTCCATCAACCGTTCAGACGTAGCTGGAGCGTTACTTAGGCTGAAAGGCATGCGCCGGAATTGCCATAGCTCTTGTCCGATAGAGAACGCGGTTTTAGGTCGTGCTTCCGGGGCGAGCTCTACTTGCCAGTACCCGCTACGCAGATCTAACAAGCTAAACCACGCCGAGCCCGCAACGTGTTCCAGCGCATCATCTATTCGCGGCAACGGATAAGAATCTTTGCGCGTCACCTCGTTTAACCGCCGGTAATCAACACAAAACCGCCACGATTCGTCCTTTTTACGCACCAGCACAACCGGTGAAGACTACGATCCGGACGCTGGCTCTATAATGCCCGAGTCGCCCATCTCACGCAGCTTCTGTTCGGCGATAGCTCGTTAAGGGAAGGCGTCTCGGATGTAACCGAACAGGAGCTGCGTTACCCGTATCAACGTGTGCTGCACCAGATTGGTATGAGTGCACTCGCGCTCATCTATCGCGAAAAATGTCCGTGAACTCGTGTAAAAGGGACTTCACGGTGTCGTTATGTGTCTGACTTAGCCCCACGCTGCTACGCTGCATAAGCTCGGCCATTATTCTCGCTCGGTTTGCTACCGGATGTTTACATGGCGTGTCCACCGGAAGTTCCGCCCCTGGTGCGCGCTACTAACACGTCCGGCTGCGTTTTGGGAACTAGCAACCTGGCTAACCCGAAGTTACCACGCAACGTTCCGTTAGCGAGATTCAGTACCGCACCCCACTTTTTCAAAATGTTCAACCCCAAGATACAATCATCCTCAATGTCTGCCACAAAGAATAGATGAGAAAGACTGATTGCACCTACTTTTTTTCGCACTGTGCGACAGGCCCGTATCTCCAAAAACCTCCCCGACACGGTGCGAATGTTCAAGTCTGGGTCCGGCAGCATACAATCGCGCTCGCCTTGTTCTAATACTCCCCAGCGCAGCAGATAGAGCCGGTGTCCACGAGCGCCCGTAGCGAAACGTTGTCCAGGCCACAGTTCACATAGACCCCCGTGCAATTTCCTACACGTCCTGACCGGAAGTTGAACCCTGCAGTTGGGGAAACAAAGACGACTGTGGGAGGCGGCTTCCCCTCGGCGCCCCCCGAAGCTAGTTTAACGGCTGCTGGGGTACGTTGTCCTCAGGCCTGAGAACGTTGCAGCGGTAGTCCGGTGGTCTCTGGCCTCGGCGTTGTTGTGGAATCTCGGAAGCTGGGTCGAGGCCTAGCCGCGGCGGGTAGTCCTGTCCCCGGCTAGGTTCACCTACCGAGCGGACCCGAGCCACGGGAGATCGCTTGGCTCTTTCGTTGTGGTGTTCTGCCATGATGGGCCGGGGATTCCGTCAGGACCAGCGGCTTTGCAGGCGTTCACCTGTCTGAAGCACTTCCGTAAATCCTCTTTAGACACTGTGTGCGCACTGATGTCATCCATGATGCGTTCGCTGTCCAGTCTTGTGTTGTTCACTGTGTCGAATCTAGCGTAAAATACGTTTAGATCTTCACACTAAGAGGCTGTGGTCTGTGGTGTGCTGGTTTTCCCTTTGAAGTCTGTGATTGTATTTAGTCCCTGACACATTCTTCTAGGATCATCAAATTGTAGTTCCACTCTGTCCCTGTGCTCACGTTTTGCAGACTTAATAGTCTTCCGGAGTTGGTAGGTGGCGTATTTATATTCAGATGTTTTAGGATCTCTGCGAAGGCAGAGTTCTTTGCCGCCAGTGCCATGCGAAGATCACTGTTTATCCATGGTTTCTGGTATGGATAAAATTTCACTATTTTGGATGGGACAACATCATCTACACATTTCCTGATAATTCTGCAGACTGAGTCTGCATATTCATCAATGTTGTCCGCAGCCATTCGAAACATTTCCCAGTCCACGTGATCAAAACAGTCGTGTAACATTAAATCTGATTGGTCCAATTAACAGTGCACCGCCCTTAGGGTTGGAGCTTCCTGTTTCAGCTTCTGCCTATAGGCAGGCGGAAGCAAAATGGAGCGATGATCTGATTGGCTGAATGGGGCGCGGGGGAGGGCTTTGTACGCATTCCGGAAGGAAGTGTAACAGTGGTCGAGCAGCAGCTTTCCTTGTGTGTTGAACTGAATATGTTGATGGAGTTTTGGTAAAACTTTCCTCAAGTTGGGTTTTTTAAAGTCTCCAGTCTTGATAAACGCCTCTGGGTTCGCGGTTTCCTGACTGCTGATCGTGCTGTACAGTTTCCCGTGTGCTCGGTCAGTGTCGGCTTGTGGGGGAATATAAACAGCCGTAATGATGACTGCTGAAAATTCCCTCGGTAGCCAGAATGACCGCACATAAGCATCAGAAACTCCAGGTCCAGTGAGCAAAAGGACTTTATGGGGTGCACGTTTGCATAATCACACCAGGAGTTGTTGATCATGAAGCACACGCCGCCGCCTTTGCTTTTTTCAGTTAGCTCCCGCAACCTGTCTGCGCGGTGCACGGAGAATCCTGGTAGCTGAATCGCGGAGTCCGGTATCTTGTCCAACAACCAGGTTTCCGTAACCAGGTTTCCGTAACCGACAACCAGGTTTCCGTAAGGCATTCCATTCGCAAAGGCATTCCATTCGTAAGGCATCCCGAAGTCCGCAAAGCTTGTTCTCCAGAGAATGCATGTTAGCCAGTAATAAGCTGGGAAGTGCACTGTCTCAGTCGAACCAAAACGCTGGATCTTCTGCCTCTACGCCGGGGTTTGCGAATTCCAGGGATCCAGGACAAAGGCGTCTCGGACGAGATGAATGGGGGGTTTGTACAGATGGAGCCACGCCAAATAGCCGCGGCCGTGTGAATTGCGTACGAATGGCGTACGGCTGCCCTATGCACGCCGTAATCCCCCCTCCTTTTCCTTCGAGAAAGGCGTGTCAAGATTTCACAGTAAACACGCCCATTCAAGCCCTATTTATGCATTTACCTGGTTCCACCACTAGATGGCGCTTCGTTCTCAAGGACACGTTAACACAAGCCAGCTATTTAGCTGCGCTGAGTTGCAATCACGTGATTTTAACAAACCACCCCCACCCCCGCCGAACTGACGCTGCCAAACTGCAACAGAGATGAAGATGGCGGCTTAATGGACTATTTGCGGTAAGTGGTGTTTTAATTTATAAAATTTGTTTGGGATTAGTTTACAGTTTATTTCCCAGTTTAGTTTTTTATCTGCCGTTTTGAAAATCACTAGCAGCACCAGCAGCAGTCAGATGTAACTTTAGATAACTTAATGATCTGTTTACCAAGTCTGGAGTTAACATTACAGCTTACTGTCAGTGTCACAAACTCACAATGTCACTCCTCTTTGGTTTTAATATTTTTATTGATTTTTCACAGTATATCGCATTTCACAATCCCCCAACCCTTACCAACAAATCCCTAGGGCAGCATTTATGCTGTCTATTAATTCAAAAAGGAATAATAAATATATCAATCAAATGATAATGATAAAAAATACAGGGTACAGTACGCGTATACAAATCCACAGCAAAAAAAAAAAAAAAATATATATATATATATATATATATATATATATATATATCCACACATACACATACACATACATACATACACACATACATACATACATATGTGCACACATACACACACATATATATATATATACACACATACATACACATACATACATACATACATATACACACACACATATATAAATAAATAAATAAAAATAATAATAAAAAAAAAATACAATTTACAGAAATTAAAAAGGGCATTCAAATCAATGATAGGGCATTATTTAAAGGCATCAACATAATCAAAGAAAGGGCGCCACACTTTAAAGAACTGTTTTCCCGATCCTCTTAATGAATACCTAATCTTTTCGAGGTAGAGACAAGACATAACTTCTTTAACCCAATGAGTGTGTGTAGGTGGGAGAGGATCCTTCCACTTAAGTAGAATGGCTCTACGTGCTAACAAAGAGGAGAAGGCCAGAATTTTACACCTTGATGCTGACAGCCGTAACTCCTCAGGAGCAACTCCAAACAGTGCTACGAGGGGTTCTGGCTCTAATCTGTACTTAAGAACCACAGATAAGGTGTCAAATACTGATCGCCAGAAAAGCTCTAATTCAGGACATGTCCAGAGCATGTGAATTAAAGTACCCTCAGCACAGCGACATCTGTTGCACAAGGAGCTAGTACCAGGAAACATTTGGGCTAACTTCACTTTGGATATATGAGCTCTATGTACTACTTTAAACTGAATGAGAGAATGGCGAGCACACATAGATGATGAGTGGACCTGCTTAAGAACACACTTCCATGTGTCATCTGAGAGTGGTCCACCAAGGTCTTCCTCCCAAGCTCTCTTAATGTTGTCTAAAGAGGAAACTGACTGATTTATCATTAGATTATAAATAGTAGAAATTGAGCCCTTCGCTAATGTGTTGCACGAAAGGTAGCTATCCAAAGGGTTTTCAGTAGGCAACGCTGGAAAATCTGCTAAGAATGACCTAACATAGTCTCTAACTTGCAACACTCTAAAAAAATCAGATTTAGTAAGACCAAATTGCGACACTAACTGTTCAAAGGATGCAAATACACGGTTAATAAATAAATCTTTGAAGCATTTTATTCCTTTGTCAGACCAGCTCCTAAATGACCCATCTTGCATTGAAGGCAAGAAAAAGTGATTACGTGCAACAGGGCTAAGAAGAGAAGGATCTTTAAGACCAAATGACCTCCTAAATTGAGTCCAAATCCTCAGCGAGTGTTTTACCACTGGGCAGTCAGCAAAAGTATAAAAACCTAGCTGTAATTTGGTTGCAAGAAGTGCAGGAAGGGAAATTTGCTTATGAGCATGCATCTCCATGTCCACCCAGGATGGTTTATTAGGTAGAAGGTGATAATGCCACCAATACAGTATATTTCGTATGTTAGCTGCCCAGTAATAAAACTTAAAATTAGGCAGAGGCATACCACCATCCCGTTTAGACCTCTGAAGGTATACTTTACGCAGAAGAGGATGTTTACCATTCCAAATAAAAGAAGAGAGGACAGAGTCCAAAGATTTAAAAAATTATAAAGGAATAAAAGAGGTGAACACTGAAAGAGATAGAGAAACTTAGGAAGCACCATCATCTTAATGGAGTTAATGCGCCCAATGAGAGAAATCTTTAAGGGGGACCATTTGGAAAGATCCTTCTTGATTTGTTCAAGAAGAATACCAAAATTATGTTTGAAAAGATGATTATGTTGGCGAGTAATACAGATACCAAGATAAGTGAATTTATTTTTGACTATCTTTAGTGGTATGTTGGAGTACTGTAACTGCATGTCTACTTTACTAATTGGAAAACATTCACTTTTATGCAGATTGAGTTTATATCCAGAGAGCTGACCAAAATTCTCAAGTAAGGAAAGAGCTGCCGGTAAAGAAGTCTGTGGATTAGAAATAAAAAGCAGTAAATCATCTGCATATAGAGTAACTTTATGCACAGCCTCACCACGTGAAATACCAGTAATCTGTTGACATTCACGTAAAGCAATTGCTAAAGGCTCAATAGCAAGGGCAAATAATAGTGGGCTTACCGGGCAACCCTGACGAGTTCCACGATGTAATTTAAACGGTTGAGAAGACAGGCCATTGGTCAAAATGACAGCGGTGGGAGCACTATAAAGTAATTTGATTCAAGAAAGATAGGCCAGACCGAACCCAAATTTTCCCAAAACTAAAAAAAGGTATTCCCACCCTACCCTATCAAACGCCTTCTCAGCATCCAAAGAGACAACACATTCTGGGACAGAGTGATGCTGAGAATATACCACATTAAGTAAACGGCGAATGTTAAAAAAAGACTGACGTTTTTTTATAAATCCTGTTTGATCAGGTGAAATGATGGTGGGGAGAACAACTTCAAGTCTTGAGGCAAGCACCTTAGCTAAAATTTTTACATCACAATTAAGCAAGGAAATAGGCCTATATGAAGCACAATCCAAAGGGTCCTTATCCTTTTTAAGCAATAAGGAGATGCATGCTTGATTTAAAGTTGGGGGGAGAATACCGGTCTTAAAGGATTCTGCAAAGACAGTCGTCAGAAAGGGAGCAAGCTGTGCAGAGAATTTTTTGTAAAAATCTGATGGAAAACCGTCGGGTCCTGGGGATTTCCCAGATTGTAAAGAAACAATGGCAGCTATCACCTCCTTCTCTAAAATTGGCTTTTCTAAAAGATTACGAGCATCAGAAGATAGTATGGGGACATTTAATTGATCAAGAAATTGTTTAGTATCCTTCTGCGAGAAGGGGTCCGCAGTGTACAAAGTGGAGTAAAAATCTCTAAATTTTTTATTAATAATATTTTGATCCGTTGTGATCTCCCCATTATCTAGACGAAGACCGCTTATAATTTGTTTTGCCTGGAGCCCACGCAACTGATTAGCCAATAATTTGCCCGATTTCTCCCCGCTTTCATAAAAAACACTCCTAGTTCTTCTCAAAAGGCCCTCTATTTCATTGGTCGAAATTAAATCGAGCTCAGACTTCAATTTATGCCGCCTATTATACAGATCCGGTGTCGGAGACATAGCATTTTGTTCATTCAATTTAGAAATCTCATTAGCCAGGGATATTTGTTTTTCTTTGGAAAGTTTTCTTTTAGTAGAGGCATATGAAATAATTTGACCTCTAATATATGCCTTAAGAGTCTCCCACACTACTGAGTCTGAGACCTCCGGCGATTTATTGATGCTAAGGAAAAAAGAAATCTGGTCAGCGACAAAGGAAACAAAGTTCTCATCCGCCAAAAGTGAAATATTAAAACGCCAGTTCCTCCTAGGTGAGGGCAAATTTGAAAAGGTCAAATCAAGAAGAAGAGGAGCATGGTCCGATATAATAATACTTTGGTATGCACAGGATTGAACACTAGGAATTAAGGCATTATCCAAGATGAAATAATCAATCCGAGAGTAAGAATGATGGACGCTCGAAAAAAAAGAATATTCTCTTTTTTGGGGATTCAAAAACCGCCATACTCAGAAAAAAAACTTTTTAGGTAAATGAAGGATTTATTTGGGGTGCATGATTTGGAGGAAGAACGATCCAACACCGGATTTACACAGCAGTTAAAGTCTCCCCCAAGTATAAGAGAATGAGAATTTAGATCAGGAAACCGGGAGAGAACTAGTTTGAAAAAATTGACATCATCGAAATTAGGTGCATAAAGATTAACTAAAGTGATATTTTTATTGCATAAAGTGCCTGAAACAATTATATAACGTCCATTCTTGTCTGATATAATATCATTTGGGACAAAAGGGACATTCCTATCGATCAAAATTGCTACGCCTCTTGCCTTTGCCTGAAATGAGGAATGAAAAATCTGCCCGTTCCACCTACAGTTGAGTCGAGATTGGTCTACACTACGTAAATGGGTTTCTTGTAAGAAGGTAACCTCAGCTTTAAACTGTCTAATATGAGCAAGAAATCTGTTTCTTTTTACCAAATTATTTAAGCCTTTGACATTCCAGCTCATAAATCTCAGCTGTCTACCCATTTAAAAAGACATCAGAAGATAGTGAATGAAAATTGAAAAAAAAAAAATAAATAAAAAAATAAACTACAAAAATGAAACTAAAGAACAGCAAAAGAACACCAATCCCCGAGAATGTAAAGCCAGCATACCGCCACCCCATAGAAATCACAGACCCTCCCACCCAATTAACCCGAGCCCCAGAACACATTACAATAACAACAAAACTACCTTCAAAAATAACACACTTTAACACACTTCCTTATTTCACCTTACCTTATATAATCTCTGTCCCTTAGAATCAAATATCCTCAATATTAATCATAATCAACACGTCAGGTAGTAGGCTTAACATAGTAAATTTACAGCATGTAATCATCTACCAGGAAACATACCATAAAGAGTATTTAACATTACTGAACAGGAAGACTCAAGTCGAATGTAACAGCACAAAGTCAAAAGGGGTCAACAGAAAAATCTATGTTTGACTCTAATAGAGATGTCCTTATAGACCTTTGAAATGGAAACGTTGAAATCTTAAAAAAAAAAAAAAAAGGGGGGCCTGCTTTGCCTAAACTTTGCAAGTGAGCAGTAAAGCATCTTTTGAGCTTCAGCAGGTCTACCTGCCCAAAATTAAAAAATAAAAGGTTCCGGTGGTGTAGTCGATTATGTACTACAGGCCATTACAAGGCATAAATAGTATAGAAAAGAAAGTATAAGTCTTATAAAACACCACCGGTCACATCTACCAAGCGAGCAGCGCTACCTTCTACGAGACGTTCCGATGAGCTGTTAAAAAGTTCTTGGCCTCGTCTACCGACGTGAGCTGTTTTTGTTCACCCTCTTTGGTCGTAATCCTCACTCTTGCGGGGAAGAGAAGAGATGGTTTAAATCCCAGAGTGTAAAGCTCTGCCATTACCTCGCGATATTGAGCGCGCTGCTCCTGAACTTCTACACTGTAATCATCGTACATAGCGATCGGCTTGCCACGATACTGCAACGTTCCTCTTCTCTTACGAGCCTCTCGCATCACCGCCTCCTTAGTCTGATACCGATGGAAACGAACTATTACCGCTCTCGGCTTTCCTCCCTGCTTTGACTTTGGAACAAGTGCACGATGCGCCCTGTCGAGTTCCGGAGGAGACGGCAAGACTTGTTCGCCCATAACTTCCGACAGCATCTCAGAAAAGAACACGGTGGGTCGAGGACCTTCAACGGCCTCCGGTAGGCCAATGATCCTGACATTGTTACGCCGACTGCGATTCTCCAAGTCAGCCGTTTTGGTTTTGAGCTTAGTATAGTTCTCAGTTAGCTCGGCACATACTGCTTCCAACGAATGAATTCGCTCGCTGACGAGATCTGCGTTAGATTCCAGTGATGTTATTCGTGAATCATGATCCGAAACCGCAGTTTGAACGAGGTCAAGTTTCGTCTCCAAAGACGTTAATGCAGTTTTAAATTCAGCCGAGAGAGCGGCTCTGTGCTCTTCCAATAAACTTGACAAGGCCGCCATACTAATCTCCCCATGAGCAGCACGCGTGTCGTCTTTGGGGGTAGCGTCTTTCTTCACTTGTTTAGCTGATTTAGATGCCATTTTCTGCTTCCTTAGATATCAAATATGTTTTCCTACTACATGCAAAACTATTAAATTGGTAGAGGATGGTTAACTGTGAATAAAGGAAATCTTAACAGGGACCACGAGTTAGACACGTCTACTCCATTCGCGTCCTAAACCGGAAGTCTGTCACTCCTCTTTAACTAAAAAAAGACACTAAATCTTCGAAAATACTATTTATGTCCCTATTACATAAGCTGCACTACCGGATGAAGAGTGTTTGTGCTCTATAAAAATGCCTTTAGAATCTGACCGCGTGTTGTCTGGATAAATTCAGCGTTTATTAATTCTTTGGGTAAGAGTTAATCTGCAGGTTATATCTGTGAATATAATGTGATGCAGTTCATAAAGGACACAAGCTGAGGATAGATGTACAGGAGCTCGCGAGCTAAACACTCATAACCGGGTATATATTTTTCTCAGTTTGGCCGTGACTTTGCGCGGTAGCGCGAGCGCTTAGTTACCGAGCTGGATAAAAACTCTGAAGTGTTTATCAGTTAAGGGGGAGGGGGAGGTGTGTGTGGGGAGGTGTGTGTGTGTGTGTGGGGAGGAGAGGTGTGTGTGTGTGGGGAGGTGTGGGGGGCTTCAGTACTCGGAAAGTTATAGTTCGGCTTCAGAAATGAACTAATATATACGAGTGTTATATCGGCTAAATTATTTGTATGAAAAGCGCATTAAGTAAATTCTCGGTTAATTTAATGCAGACGATAATACAGACAGACCGGGGTTAACACTAACAAAGTTCAATGGTTAAAGTTATCCCAGTTTATTTACATTCCAGAATTCCCCAAAACAGTATTTTACACACTCTGTGGTATAGGTTTACTAATATCTTTTATATTTATTACAACTAGATATTCTGTAAAGTTTATTTATCTTTGTCTTCACTAAATTCTCCTGTTGTCTTTAATCAGAGCTCTGCTGTGGAGGATTGGGGGGTCAGACGGATGACGGTTGGCCTTTTGGAGATACTGGAAGAGCCCGAACAAGCTGTTGAGGGATCTGTAGGAGGGATGACGTCACAGTGCAACAGCTTTAGAATGATGTTTGGTCAGGTCTACTGTATGTTCTGAACATAGAATTGCAAAACGTCTGATACTTTAGGGGGGAAACAAAGAATTAAACAGTTCCCTCTTTAATATTTTTTTTAAATGATATTTTAATATAAAAGAACCAGATAGAGACTGATAAGCAGCTGGTGTTATCCGGATATTTTAATGACCTTTAAGCAAAAATTAAACATGTTTTTACCTGTTTTATACAAATTATTGTTTTACCTTTGACTAGTTTTGGAAGAATAAATTTTATTTTTAAAGTCATGTGTGCGTGTTTTAATTGTTGGGGGATTGTTTGTGTATTTAAAAATACATTTACTTAAACCAACAACTTCAATGTGCAAAAAAATGTGACCCGACGTTTTAAATAGTCAAAGAGTTGGGCTAATAATAATGATAATAATAATTATTATTATTATTATGATTATTATGATTATTATTATTATTACTGGTTATAGAAACAAACGAAAACAACAGTTAAACACTTGATCATATGTGTCTGTGCTAGTTTGTGTTTGTGATTATGTGACCCATAATTATTTTTCTCAGTATAAAATTTGGGGATGGGGGGCGTTTAAGAACTCCATTAAAAGAGCAAAGACAAACTTAGAAGGAGTGGAAGGTAAGAAACCTCAGTGGAGAATACTGACTATGACATGGTGCTAATTGCTCTGTGTGAGTGTGTTTTGGCAGGGGGAGGGGTACTTCAGACTTACTTGTCTGTGCTCAAATGTTTGTGTTAAACCAACGGAGAAATGCACACACACCTCTCATCCACAAACGCTTTAACTGTTGTCTTGTAAATCGTTGATTAAACCTATGAACACAGCTGTTCAGCATCAGTCCTAAACACAAGCGCAGGGTCTGTTTTTGTCCTTAATTAAAAGACATCAATATGTTAATAATTTACACAATGATAACATGTTGTTTATGCTTAATGTTTATTTTGCGGGAAAAGGTAATAAGCAATATTTAAAATAAAACAAACCAGGAAGTAAGTGTTTCATACATTAAAGTGCTGTGTATAACTAAGTGCCCCAACAGACATAGTAACAGTATACAGAGTGTGTGCGCTGTGGGGGATTGGAAGGTGAACGAAGATAATCATTTACAAGACAAAAGACGTTCAGAGGTGTGTTATGCCCTAAACATCTTTGCATCTTTAATAAGCCACATTGGTTTTGGGTTAGAAGTAAAATTAACAAAAGACTGAGAAGCCCCGTAAACTTGACCCTGACAATAATAGTCGATTGTTTTTATATTTATGTTATATATATTATTATTATTTTTTTTAAATGTTTAAATTAACGTTTCAGAGTAGCCTATATAATTTGTCTTGTCATCTGTTTACAGCGTTGGCTGATTTTGTGATTGAGACCCATGGGTTACATTGAAATATTTTTATTAGTAGTAGTAAGCCAGTCTTTAGTAACCTTGGACAAATCACAATATAAGCCCTCTCTCTCTCACACACACACACACGTACACACACAAACAAATAAAACATGAAATCGCGTAAAACCAAATAAAACTATGGCAAAAAATATAAGCAGTAAAAATTACAGTAGTATCCTGTAGGTGATCCCTGTCCTGATAACAGGCGCTGACCCTCTGGACCTGTTTAGTTCTGTTAGTATTGTTTTTAAGTGTGAATGGTTATGGGGATTTAATCTGACCCTGCTGCCGCATTTATTCACCGTAGTGATAAGTGATTATTGTCCCATCAGATCTTTGATGGGGGAACGTTATACTGGTTAACTGACTAAAGACAGACTGATCCGTATGGACAGATATTTGTTCCAGATATTATGCGTTATTAATCGATTTGTTATGCCAATTTTTGACTATCAGCGAAAAAAAAAACATCAGCGAAAACATCAAAAATACAACGAAAACAAACCCAAGCAGAACTCAAATTTTAAGCTTTACTTTGCAGCAAAATATTATCTACCAGTGTATTAAACGGAAATAGATAAAATACACTGTAATGTAAAATACTGTACATAGCCCGCATTGTATTCCGTACCTACAACGACTGGTATAGATAAATTACAGATGTTACCATGTCTTTAAGTATTATTAAGGATATCGTGAAAAATATTGCAATAAGTAGTTTAATTAATTAATTAATTAATTAATTAATTAATTGAATCATTAATTAAAAACAGCATAAGCATCATGGGTTGTGTATTGAGTGATTTAAATCTGTTTTATGAATCGTTTTTTATCCCTCTTTTTTACCACATTATCTATTTATGAAACTATGTTGACGTAAGTTATGTTATATATATATTAAATATAGTAACTGGCTGTTTGGACACTGCAGTTAACTGAAGCAGTCAATGCTCCATCTGGCGGAATTATACAGCATTGCAACCATCTTTTTAGAAAGCGCAAGGGGGCGTTTCTGGGGCGGGGCATCGTTAACTACGTCATCGCGGGGGATCACATTCCGTGCACGGATCGAGCATGGTCCTGTCACGGTCCTGTCATGGACCTATCATGCTCCAAGCGGCTGTTTGACGTGGCTCCCACTGTAAATGGATGATCTGTGTTCCAAAACTTGAACTCTGGAAAATGGTGAGAAAGTCCTGCTCTTAAGGATATAACAGCATAGTTGTGATAGGCAATTTGTTTCTTTCACATTATCTGACTTAGTGATAGCATATACAGCCTAACCCGACCCAGATTTCCAGTCTTTCTATTAGTATGTTATGATCGACAGTGTCAAACAGCACTAAGATTTAGCAGTACCAACACTGATATTTTGCCAGAATCAGAATTTAAATTAATATCATTTATTCTCTTTATGAGCGCTGTCTCTGTACTGTGATGCTCTCGGAAACCAGATTGAAAACTGTCCAGGTATCCATTTAAGTTTAAGTGGTTGTGTAGTTTTCACAATCAGTTAAAACAATGGCACTCTGCCCGAAAGGACAGAGCAGGTTCTGCTTTCTGAGAAGGCTCAGGTCTTTCAACATCTGCAATACCATTCTTCGGATGTTTTACAAATCTGTTGTGACGAATGTCGTTTTCTATGCTGTGGTCTGTTGGGGCTTTAACATGAAAGTGGCAGACAGAAACAGACTGGACAAGGTCATTAAAAGGGCCGGATCTGTCCTGGGGATGGAGCTGGACTCTGTTGATGTTTTGGCAAGGAGGAGGATTCTGTCTAAAATACACACAATCTTGAACAATCCTTCTCACCCCTGTACAGTATTCTCTCCGACCAGAGGAGCAATTTCAGCCAGAGACTGATTATGACCAGGTGTTCTACAGAACACCATAGGAGACCTTTTCTCCCAATGGCCATTAAATTATACAACTCGTCTCAGTAACGTTTACACTACGGGATACGGATTGTCAGTAGTTACTGTCCAATAAAACTTTTTTGACATTATTGTTCCCACAACTCAAGACAATTTCCCTCTGGAATTAATAAAGTTCTTTGAATCTTGAATCTTTGAATCTAATGGTGTGTAGTCTTTGTCTAGGTGCTAGATGCAGATAGAGGTAAGATTTAGAGAAAAAGAGAAACTATTACTGAGGAATCACTGATCTCTGTCATTTTAAACTACATTTTAGGTTTACTGAACAGAATAAAACAGACTGTAAATAGATTCTTAATGGTTCTGTTCACCATCCAGTCCAGTAGGGGGCAGTGAAACACCCAACTAAAAGACAAAGGAGAAGAAGAGCTGAAGACGTTGTGCCACTTGGACGGCCTAGTTATCCAGCTAAGCTAAAACAATCTCTACATTTAGCTGTTTCTACCTGCAGTTTTACAGAGAATCTTAAATCAGTTCAATTAAAAACAGCATTTGGAGAGGATTAACTCACTGATCCTGAGGTAAGTTAAAGTCTAAACACTTACTGACTGGATCCTACATAGAGCTCTGTTTAGGTAATAGTGTCTGTAGTACCAGAAAATAATAATAATAATAATAATAATAATAATAATAATACATTCAATTATAATTATTGAATAAAATTAAATAAGTCATTATATATTGCTATTGTACAATGTTTTGTATTTTTCATGATGATGAATTCTATTTTCTTTCCTTAACCAGAGATAAAGAAGAACAAAAGCCGTATTCTTTGTACTATGACCAGTCAAGAAGAAACTCAGACAGACCTTCACCACTGCTTAGTGTGTGGAAAGAGTTTTAGTCAAGAGAAGGATCTCACAGCACACCAGCGCATCCACAGACAAGACAAACCACATCAGTGCTCACAGTGTGGAAAGAGTTTTAATTATAAGTATCTTCTACAACAACATCAGCGCACTCATACAGGAGAGAAGCCACATCAGTGCTCACAGTGTGGAAAGAGTTTCTTTCATAAATATCGTCTCCAACAACATCAGCACATTCATACAGGAGAAAAACCGCATCAGTGCTCACAGTGTGGAAAGAGTTTCATTTATAAATATCTTCTCCAACAACATCAGGGCAATCACACAGGAGAGAAGAAGCCGCATCAGTGCTCACAGTGTGAAAAGAGTTTCAGTTATAAATGTTATCTCCAACAACATCAGCGCACTCATACAGAAGAGAAGCTGCATCAGTGCTCACAGTGTGGAAAGAGTTTTACTCAAAAGTGTTATCTCAAGAAACATCAGCGCATTCACACAGGAGAGAAGCTGCATCAGTGCTCACAGTGTGGAAAGAGTTTCAATTATAAATGTCTTCTCCAACAACATCAGCGCATTCATACAGAAGAGAAGCCGCATCAGTGCTCACAGTGTGGGAAAAGTTTTACTCAAAAGTGTTATCTCAAGAAACATCAGTGCGTTCACACAGGAGAAAAGCCGTATCAGTGCTCTCAGTGTGGGAAGAGTTTTAATCAAAAGGATTATCTCAAGAAACATCAGCGCCTTCACACAGGGGACAAACCGTTTCACTGTTCACAGTGTGGAAAGAGTTTTAATCAAAGCGGCACTCTTCGAGAACATCAGCGTATTCACACTGGGGAGAAGCCATATTACTGCTCAGAGTGTGGGAAGAGTTTTAGTAATTCAAGCAATTTCCAACAACATCAGCGTATTCACACTGGAGAGAAGCCGTATTACTGCTCCATGTGTGGAAATAATTTTTCTCGAATCAGCTCTTTTAACAAGCATCTACGTACGCATACTGAAGGATAGGAAAAAAGTATTCTTAAGGTACAGATGAAGCACTTTTAAACAGCTGGCTGGTCCGTGAAAGGACCTTGAACTATCCGTGACAATTCCTTGAATTGTCCATGCATGGAACATGATCCCCCGCGATGATGCAGTGAACGAAGCCCCGTCCTATGAATGCCCCTTTGTTTTTTAATTTTTAATAAAATGGTTGCAATGCTGTATAATCCCCCCAGGTGGTGCAGTGACTGATTCAGTTAACTGCAGCTCTTGCATTGTCCACATATTTTCATGATTAAATCAAGTTTGTCATCTTGGAGATACATATATACAGTACAAAGTACCGCTCCCGAACTATGCTTTTCATGCATGCAACATCGGGCCACTGCCACTCTCAAATACTTTCAAAATAATAATATAAAAACATTTGAATGTCAGACGAAATGTATTTTAATTCTGCACCAATATGTTTTACATAAATAAATAACTCGACTAAGTATGGGCTTTAGTTCAATTCAATTCAATTTTATTTGTATAGAGCTTTTAGCAATTTTCATTGCCGCAAAGCAGCTTTACACAATCAAAAGAATTATTTAAGTTTGTATGAAATGTGAATTTGTATGAATCAAAATGGTCAGTTTGTCCCTGTTGAGCAAGCCGAGGGCGACAGTGGCAAGGAAAAACTCCCTGAGATGGTAATAGGAAGAAACCTTGAGAGGAACCAGACTCAACAGGGAACCCATCCTCATTTGGGTGAAACAGAAAGCAGTAAATGATCTGCATTTATACAGTGTGTAGGGTGGGAGGCAGTTCAGCTATAATAGCTGATGTTAATTGATGTTAATATGAAGTCCAGGTAGTTATTGAAGACCCAGGTAGACTTGTAAGAAGTTCCAGTCCTGAACTATCGAACTGTCAAGTCTCCAGAGAAACAGTTGCCAACACTAGTCAAGGCCAAAACCATTTTCTAGGTAGAGAGAATCATTCCCAGACACCAGACGCATCCCAGAGAGACACACGGGGCATCCATGTGACGAGATCTTCAGCCAGGAGTGGGGTTTTAGGATGGGTCAGACAGGTCCGGAGGGCAGAAGGAGTCTGGATCACTGGCAGCTCGGCAACGACGTGTAGCTCAACAGAGAGAGAGAAAGAGTGAAAGGGGGAGACAGGAGGAGAGAGGAAAGAGAAAGAGGGGGGAAAGAGAAGAAGAGGAGAGATGGTAGTAAGGTATGGTCACAGTCACACAATGTATAATGTGAATGTATATTAACTGTAGAGTGCAAGCAGAGACTCCGGCAGGACTAACTATGACAGCATAACTAAAAGGGAAAGCCAGAAGGAAACACAAACATGAGGGCTTCCTGAGATGTAAAGCAAACAATCACCTGATCAATGAGAGTGAGGAAGACAGCATCCAAACATACCAGTTCACCATAATACTCTACGTCCATGAGTCCCCCAGATCTGCTCCTTTACCTATGGCAAATCTATTTTTTTTTTTATATATATTTTTATTGATATTTAACAACAACAAAAAAACAGAGCCAGATCAATATACAATCGACACCGACAGCAAACATTTAAACACAAACAATAATTTGTATGGCAAATCTATTTATAAAAATGCTTGGCTAAATAAATAGGCTTTTAGCCTGGACTTGAACACTGAGACTGTGTCTGAGTCCCGAATACTATTTGGAAGACTATTCCATAATTTTGGGGCTTTGTAAAAAAAAGCTCTGCCCCCAGCTATATTTTTCATAATATGCGGTACTGACAAGCAGCCTGCATCCTTATATCCTGCATACTTTGATCGAAGTAGGCGTGGCGGATCGTAAGATACTAGCAGTTCGCTCAGATACCTCGGCGCGAGACCATTTAATGCTTTATATTTCAAAAGTAGTATTTTAAAATTAATGCGAAATTTCACAGGGAGCCAATGCAATGAAGATAAGATAGGGGTGATGTGCTCATATCTTCTGGTTCTAGTGAGGACTCTCGCTGCTGCATTCTGGACTAGCTGAAGCTTATTTATGCACCTAGCTGAACAACCAGACAGTAAGGCATTACAATAGTCCAACCTAGAGGTGATAAAAGCATGAACTAGTTTTTCTGCATCGTTTAGCGACAATATATTTCTTATCTTGGCAATATTTCTGAGGTGAAAGAATGCTATCCTGGTAATATTATCTACATGAGCTTCAAATGAAAGGCTGGAATCTATAATCACACCGAGGTCTTTCACTGTTGCATTTGATGGAACAGAAAGGCCATCTAAAGTTATGGTGTGTTACGTCCCCAGGTCTAGGGTCCCAGGGCGTAATAAATAATAAAATCTTACACGACCAAACCAACGTTTGTCTTTTTCTCTTTTATTTATTTTTACACACGCACACACCGGAAGCTCTCGGCTTCAGGGTTGGGCCAAGGCCAAAACAATAAACAAAAACCCTGCCCTATCTCCTCCCAGAAACTAACTAAACTACAAAGAAAAACTAAACCAAAAACACAGGGCTAAACTGACTCCCTAACTAAACATTCAAAACAGGAGAAAACGGGTCTAACTAAAATGGCACCCAACCCCTACTGCTTCCATAAATGTAAATGTATAAACTAACAAAAAATAACTATTTACAATATTTACAAACATATAACATTTAACATAAACAAAAGAGAACAAAAACTCACACCACACACTCACAACACAGGCGCGACCCAACAGCTTTCTATTTTTTAACATAAACAAGCACAAGCAACAATCTCCAAAACAACATCACACAGCGCGCGCTTCCGGCTTCCCTCGATGATCTTAAAAAGACGCGCAGGTCCAAAGACGGCCAATCCTGGCGCACGTCACGCACGTCCAATCAGGGCGGGGCCACCTGCAGGAAAGGGAGAGCAAGAGAGAGAGAAAAAGAGCGCGCGTGCACGCCGCCACCAGCATCCGCGCCTCTACGCCTACATTTACATGCCACACACACGGGCATGTAACAGGTGTGATCTAAAATTTTACTCCTAGCTGTATGCGGTCCTATGACTAGAACTTCTGTCTTATCCGGATTAAGCAGAAGGAAGTTAATTAGCATCCAATTTCTTATGTCCTGCACACATTGCTCAATTTTAGTAAGCTGTTTTTTCTCATCAGGTTTAGCTGAGACATATAACTGTATCGTCAGCATAACAATAAAAACTAATACCATGCTTACGGATTATGTTGCCCAGAGGAAGCATGTAAAGGGAAAAAAGCAGTGGACCTAAAACTGAATCCTGCGGAACGCCAAACTCCACTAGAGAACATGCAGAATAATCACCATTTAAGTCTACATACTGATAACGATGGGTCAGATAGGATCTGAGCCAGGAGAGGGCTGTACCCTTAATTCCTACTACATTTTCTAATCTGTGAAGAAGAATAGCGTAATCAATGGTGTCAAAAGCTGCACTGAGGTCGAGTAATACAAGCATAGTTACACAACCCTGAACAGAGGCCAATAGGAGGTCATTTACTACTTTAACTAGTGCTGTCTCTGTACTGTGATAAGGCCTAAATCCTGACTGATACAGTTCATGTATGCCATTTCTATGTAGATATGAGCATAGCTGCTCCACTACTATCTTTTCCAGAATCTTAGAGATAAAGGGGAGGTTTGATATTGGCCTGTAACTGGACAGCTGACAGGGGTCGAGGTCAGGTTTCTTAATTATTGGTTTGATAACTGCTAATTTAAAAGATTTTGGAACATAACCAATGCTGAGTGAAGAATTAATTATTCTCAACAGGGGTTCTGTTATTGCTGGTACTATCTGTTTAAGAAAATGTGTCGGTACAGGATCTAATATACAGGTTGATGAATTAGCAGAAGAGATGAGTGAAATTAGTTCATTCTCTTCAATGGGAGTAAAGTATTCTAGGTTCTGATCTGACATGGCTAGATTAACATCTGCATCAATTACATTGTTCGGTTTCAAAACCTCAATTTTATGCCTAATATTTACAATTTTATTATTAAAAAAGTTCATGAAGTCCTCACTATTGCATGATGTTGTGGAGATTTCTGCAGTGGTCTTATTTCTGGTTAATTTGACTACAGCATTAAATAAAAATTTCTGATTATTTTTGTTATTTTCTATAAGAGTGGAGAGATATGTTGATCTAGCTACACTAAGAGCTTTTCTATAGTTCAGGATGCTCTCCTTCCATGCTATTTGAAATACTAACAATTTAGTTTGACGCCATTTACGTTCTAATTTCCGAGCGGTCTGTTTTAAAGTGTATGATGAATATACATTATGTATTAATGAATATTAAAATCTCCAGCAATTAACGCTTTGTCTACAGAAACGACTAGGTTTGAGAAGAAATCTGCAAATTCACTAAGAAATTCAGAGTACGGCCCTGGAGGTCTGTAAATGACAATTAGCGGAATAGACTGAGCTGACTTAATATAGTTAAATACACTTATGTTACTATAAAGAATTTCAAATGAATTAAATTTGTGTTCGTGTTTTTGTACAATAGTCAAATTATCGTTGTGAATAACTGCGACGCCTCCTCCTCTACCAGTTATCCGAGGCTGGTGTATGTAGCTGTATCCAGGAGGACTAGCTTCATTTAGAGCTACATACTCGTCCTGTTTAATCCAGGTTTCTGTTAAACAGAGTAAATCAAACTCCTGATCTGTGATAATTTTATTAACTATAACTGCTTTAGATGCAAGAGATCTAATATTTAACAGTCCTAGCTTCAGATACATTTACATTTACATTTAGGCATTTGGCAGACGCTCTTATCCAGCATTTTTATCTCATTACACATCTGAGCAATTGAGGGTTAAGGGCCTTGCTCAAGGGCCCAACAGTGGCAACTTGGTGGTTGTGGGGTTTGAACCTGGGATCTTCTGAACCGTAGTCCAATGCCTTAACCACTGAGCTACCCCTGGTCTTTATGTTAATTAAATTACTAAAACAGACTTTCTGAGTATTTCGAAATTTGTTTTTAGCTCTGGGAACAGACACAGTCTCAATATGATGAACCCTGAGTGATGACTCTATTCAGCTAGCAGACGGTTGGTTTAGCCTGTCTGTCTGCTCCCTGGCCTGGGCTCTGGATTGTCACCGATTAACTAGGCCTCTTCTGAGACTATGAGCTATACTGCAAGAAATAAGAGCAGCACCTTCCCGAGTGGGATGGACACCGTCCCGCCCTAACAGGCCAGTTTTGCCCTTAAAGGTCTTCCAATTATCAATGAAGCCCATGTTGTTTTCAGAGCACCACCTGGACATCCAGCGGTTCAGCGACCATAACCTGCTGTAACCTATGTCACCACGTCTCATTGGGATGGGACCAGAGCATACTACTCCATCGGAGATCGCCTTCGCTAATTTAAACACCTCTATTAAGTTATTCTTACTAACCTCTGACTGACGAAGGCGTATATCATTAGCTCCAGCATGTACCACTATCTTGGAGAACCTGTGCTGTCCTAGAGCCCTAAGATTACCTGCTATGTCCGGTGCTCTGGCTCCCGGGATACACCTAACCACTGCCGCTGGCGCCCCTAAAGGCCTGGCTAATTTCACATGTCTCATTATAGAGTCTCCTATAACCAGAGCTCTTTCAGGTTTCTCAGTGGGTGCATCACTGAGGAGAGCAAACCTGTTGAACACGTGAAGCGCAGAAGAGGTGTGCTCCGGTGAGCTAGCATTAGCGTTAGCTTTGGCTGAACGAGTATGCCGCCGAGTCGTCACCCACTTGCCCCGCTGTGAGGGCTCTACTGCCGGAGTCGGGGGCTGGTTATCTCCGCCTGTGGCACCCAGACTGTCCGCTACGGGAATAACGCTGCTCTCACTCTCTCTAACCCTATCTAAAGTCTGGATGCGCTCCTCTAACGCTGATATCTTCTCCGTCAGAGTGCTCACTAACACACACCTATCACAAGTAAAATTACCACTAACGACGGAGGAAGAATGTCTAAACATCCTGCACTCTACACACTGAACAAGCTGAATATTAGACATTATATCGTACCTGAGTCGGAGTTTAGTTGTTTTGAGCTGGATTCCGTTTGTTGTTTTTAAACGAGGAAACTCGCGCGTCCTCCAATAAGAGCAGAAAAAGGCAAAGCCAAATAGTAGGAAGATGTAAAAACTAGTTGCTATTAATATTATTATTGTATAAATGAAAAAGTTATGTAATTTAAACGCTAATACAAACAAAGCTTTAGTAATTTCATTCTTACGAAAGGTCATGAGTAATTAGGTTTTTTTTTTAACACAATGTGTTACAATGTATAGCGATATTGACACGATGTATTGCATATTAACACGATGCAACTTTACACCTATGGACAAAGTGGTGCACATTCACAGGACCCACTTCATCACAAGACACATGGAGCTGGACTCTGTTGATTTTGTGGCAAGAAGGGGGATTCTGTCTAAAATACACACAATCTTGAACAATCCTTTCTTACCCCTATACAGTATTCTCTCCGACCAGAGGAGCAATTTCAGCCAGAGACTGATTATGACCAGGGGCCTCATGTATAAAATTTTGCGTAGATTTCATCCTTAAAGTGTGCGTACGCACATAAGGCAGAATTTGCGTATGCACAAAAGTTTTCAGATTTATAAAACCGTACGTACGCCAGAACCTGCGCAAGGTTCGCATTTCAAATCACAATTATCTGAATATTGTGCGCAGGTGCACATGCTTATAGCTTACCCCAATCTCCTCCCGAAATAACCATATTTGGAGGTTAAGACCGCCTATTTTGAATATGTATGATTTCCCTGCATATTAATACGACCGATAATTGTCATTGATCTGTTTGGCTAAAAATGGAAGAACAGAAACGAAAAGCAAAAAAAAGAAACTTCATCGACTGCGAGATGGAGGTACTGCTGTCTGAGGTGGAGGGCCGAAAAAAAGTTTTATTTGGTGGGCTCTCTGCGGGCATTTCAAATAAAAGAAAGATGTTAGAATGGGAGCAAGTAACAGAAGCAGTCAATGCTGTTACCTCGGTGCCTCGCACAGTCCAAGAGACAAAAAAAATGGTCTGACTTAAAAGTAGTCGTAAAAAAAGAATATGTGCACATAGGCACAGTGTCGTCACAACTGGTGGTGGTCAAGGAATCACTGACCTCTCAGCCTTTGATGCAAGGATGGGTGCGATTATAGGAGAAACAGGATTAAATGGAGTTCTTCCATAATTCCAAGGTGATACGGATGTGATTTGCGGTGACGATGGTAAGTAGATATATCTACACATTATATAAGTTTTTGTCTGTTTAAAATTCTGCTTTTTTACTGTGGATAATTTAAATCAACCAATTCAAATTCCGCGGAAGTGGAAAGTCCTAAAATATCCAAGTGACAAATCTAGAAATAGATGCAGCTGCCCTTAAGATATTCGTTTATTAAAATAGTCGATTTTCTTGTTTATTTATATGCAATAAATTTAACTTAAAAAGACAAAAGCAAGTCATCAAGTGCACATTTTATTTCACACATTTACAGATATGCAATACAACCTTTATTTAATTAAACGTTTTTTTTTAATGATTAAAGGAATGCCTTCAAGCCCGGTGAGTGGTCCAAGTGGGGTAGACAAGGGATGTAGGCTTAATTCCTACGTGCCACCGCCGCCGCCATCCTGTTTGCCTCCACCACCATCCTGTGTGCCACCACCAGCATCTTGTGTGCCTCCACCAACGTCCAGTGCCGCCATCATCAAATGCCCAAGCAACCCCATCCTGTGCGCAATCCAGTGCATCATCATCATCATCATCCTTTGTGCCACCACCGACCGCTGGTAACTCAAGGCGTGTACTGACGGAAGAAGTCATGCAGACCCAACGTCACATGGTTCATGCTGTTAATGCGGTGTGTTCTGAACTGAAAGAAATAAAAACTATTTTGTCAGAAATAAGTGGTTCACCTAAAGAACTTGTGAAAAAATAAAAAGTTTAAATTCACTTCCCTTTTTACATTCCATTTATTACATTTATACGCCGCTGTATTGCCATAGCATTATGCACTGCATTAGGAGGGCCAGGGCCGGGTTCATTATCTTCAGGATAGGCATTCGATGGAACAGGTATACCATTTTTTTGAGCAATGTTGTGCAACACTGCGCAAGCCACCACAATGCGGCAAACCTTTGTAGGGCTGTACAATACTGTGCCACCAGACGTATCCAAGCACCTCCAGCGTCCTTTTAGCAGACCAATAGTGCGTTCGACCACTGAACGCGTCCGGCAACGTTTCAATGTTTTTGTTCAGTTGGGGGTCTAGTTCGTGGAGTTAGCAGCCACGTTCTAAGGGGATAACCACTGTCTCCTGAGAGGTAAAACATTTACAATTTTTTAAAAGAAAATATACAGAAAAATGAATGTAAATACAATGGGACAATTAATATAACATTTCAAGTACTAGGCAGAGGTTTATATTATAAGAATACTTTAAAGAAAGTACATGCTTGTAAAATAGCCTCCAGATAGCTTTTTGTTTTTTCCAGGGCAAGATTGATTCAATATAACATTTCACTTAATTTTTAAATGCTATAAAACATGTTTTGTTTTCTGAAAATTTGCATTGATTAATATAAAATTTTGCATTAAAAAATATTAAAATAAGTGTGGGGTTGTTTATCATTGGAGATTATAATTATACCTAAAATAAAAAAACATTTTAAAAGGTATGCTTTAAACACATTTGCATCATTACTCAATTACAATTACATGCGCATTGTTGCCGACTTACCAAGAAACCATCCATCACGCACAGCTCCTGTTTGCAGACTGTTCCCTACTCTACTGTTGGACAAAATTTAGGAATCATGAGTTGACCCCGGCCATCTCGCAACTACATTTGTCAGAGACATATGCGCATCACATATGATCTGCACGTTCAAAGAATGAAAATGTTTTCGGTTAACAAAAGCAAATTCATTCTCAGATGGTGCCTTTATTACAACATGAGTGCAGTCAATAGCACCGATTACATTGGGAAAACCGGCGATTGCTGCAAATTGCATTTTGATGTTGGCCTGTTCAGCTTGCGTGTAAGGAAAAAAGAAGTATCGGGGTGCCATCCCCACTCTGGCATCCCATACATTCAAGTTCAAGTTCAAGTAGGCTTTATTGTCATTACAACCATATACAGTTAGTACACAGTGAAACGAAACAACGTTCCTCTAGGACCAATGCGTACATATGGCATGACACGGCTCAGGGATGACTGCAACATACCCGATCGGTCTGCCAACTCTCGCTGGAAAGTACCAGTGGCCAAGTGGCCTAATGTGCGCATGGTTTCTCCGCGAGAATCTTTCCAATCCTGGCCGTAATTCAGAACACAATTCCAAGAAGATGGTTCTTGGGAATCGAAATCGGCTTAAGAGCCAATCATCATCATGAGCAAGGAAATCTGCACGGTCTCTGAAAACACGCTCCCTCCGTAGAGCGTCATTAGCAAGGTCTTCTAACAGCGCTAGAGCATCCATTATGATATGTTATATACGCACATACCTTTTTATAGCCCATTCATTTAAAAAAAAATTGTAAATTCAAAGTATTTGAACCTGGTTAAGAATGCTGATAATGATAATTCAGGTTGATGCAATTTGATTTATTGGGTGATGTAGGTGAGAAGTTTTTCATTTTAAATAGTTATTGCTATTTGGGCCAGTTGGTGTCGCCAAAACACATACTCTTCTAAAAAAATGCGTACGCACGGTCAAGAGCATCCTTACGGTGCGCACTTATTTACGCCAAGTTTTTTTAAAAATAAATCCCGATATGTGCGTGGAAAAATACGTACGCATATTTCTATGACTATTTTGTGCGTACGCAACGTTTATACATCAGGCCCCAGGTGTTCTACAGAACGCCACAGCAGATCTTTTATCCCAATGGCCATTAAATTATACCACTCTTCTCAGTAATGTTTACACGACGGGATATGAACTGTCAGTAGTTACTGTTCAACAATACTTTATCACACTACTGTTCCCACAACTCAAAACAATTTTGCTCTGGGATTATTAAAGTTCTTTGAATCTTAAATCTTTGAATCTAATAGTGTGTAGTCTTTGTCTAGGCGCTAGATGCAGATAGAGGTAAGATTTAGAGAAAAAGATCCGCCCAAATGGAATGAAAACTAGCCCAATTTTTCCGTGTCCATTCAGATTAGACAACGGCTGGATTCCCACAAAGAGCCTTAAAATAAACTTATATAAGTTTAAGTTTAAAGTATTGGCCTTTTGTCTTACCCAAATTCTTAATATCACACACTGTGTTTTTTTAATACACAATCTCATACAATAAAGGTCAAATAAGAACATGTCCTCTCTGATATTTTTTGACCCTAGTCAGAAGTACTAACTTGTACTTAACTTAACTTGTACAACAATAAGAGAGTATGGTTCATTTCCTACATCCTCCAAAAGGTCTTCATGTACTACTGGTCCTATCACTGAATTAATCAGTGCTGTGCATTTCGTTCGATGTAAACTAATGCCTTTTTTCGACATTTCTTTCACAACACTTCCTAAGGGGTCAACAGTGTAAGTGCTTGAGTGACAAGCAACATGGGCAGCCAGCTTCAACTCTGCCTCTTTCACAGGTGCATTATTTCTTAGAAAGGAACTGCCTGTGTTAAACAATGTTCTGGCATTTGAGAAAGGAGACGCAATTTTTTTAAAAATATATTTTTCAGTCGCAGCATGAGCTAGCAGATCAACGTGGTGAGCTCTTACTTCACATTTCCAGAACGCTTTTCTATCATCATTTGGAACTTTCCATACTTTCCCCATTTAGGGGAGAGTGAGGTAAGATGAGCCAGTGGGTAAGTTGACCCACCCCTTGTATCTAGGTAACTGTGTACATGTTTTGTCATGTGACCATAAATCCAGGAAGCACCCATCATTTCCATCCTGCTATATTAAAGAGGAGCACATTGGAGAAGGGGTAAGTCTGTTTTACACAAAAAAATGTTTTTTGCTTGTCAAAGTAAAATTTCTGCATATCAGGTAAATTGACTGTAATATCAAAAAAAATGTATCTGTGTCTAAAATGATATATTATACATGTTGGTGGCTTTCTAATATATAATATCATCTGAATAAGTTTTCTAAAGATTAGCCTAAATTTCTAAGCTAGCCCGTTTTTTTTCAAAATGGTGGCTATGGGGCAAAGTGATCCAAAGGCTATGGGGTAAATTGATCAGGCTGGATCAGTGAAGATGTCTTTGTTGTGTTCCTTGAACATCTGGTTCAGCAGACCAAGTGCTTCCCTGACCTGCCACTGCTGCTAATCATGGATAACCATGAAGCCCACATTTTACTGAAGGCTTTGGACCTAGCAAAAACAAGTGGTATTGTAATGCTCACAATTCCACCCCACACTTCCCATCGCCTTCAGCCTCTGGATAAGTGTGTGTATGGTCCATTTAAAACCTATTACAACAGAGCTCTTGATGGCTGGATGAGGTCCAACCCAGGCAAAACTGCCAGCATATACCAAATTGCTGGTTGTGTGAATGATGCTTTCATGTCAGCAATGACACCACGAAATATCTCATTGGGATTTAGAGCCACTGGGATTTTCCTTTACAACAGAGATATTTTCTCTGATGCAGAGTTTGAGCCATCCATGGTGTCAGACAGGCCCAACCTGGAGCAGCAGCCTGCCGCTGAAGGTGTTGCACCTGTGGTTTCAGCCTCTCTTTCTGCTGAGCTAAAAACTCAGAAAACTCCCAAAACTCAGCAGCCCAGGAAACAAACAAATCGAAAGTGTTCGAAGACACGAATCCTGACTGATACACCTGAAAAGCAGGCAATTGAGAGAGCCCATGAAGAAAGGAAAAATAAACTGAAAGGCAAAACAGAAATAACCCACAAAAAGCAAGGAATGCGGAAGAGGAAACAAACCCAGACAAAAATTGCAGTGGAAAGCAGCTCTGAGGAGAGTGATGTCCCCATCCCATTTGAAGACACTTCTGAGTATAAGAGTTCCAGCGATGAAAGAAGTGAACCAGATGTCTCAGATCTGGTAGTTGGTGACTTTGTCATCGTAAGATTTGCATCCAAATCCAGGAGCCACCATTACATTGGCCTGATTGACAGCTTTGCAGACAACGAAGTGAGTGCCAGATTTCTCAGAAGAATCCGAGGGATCACTGGCAGTAAGAAACCCACCTTTGTGTTCAAGGAAAATGATAAGGCATCTTTCCCACGCAATGATGTGCTGAAGAAGCTACCTCAACAGGCTGGAGGAACTGCAAGGAGGGAGCAACAGTTCATATTCCCCTGCAACCTTGATAGTTGGAATATTGAATAGTTCTTTTGAATAGATGGTTTTGAACTGGTGGTTTGTTTAAAAACTAACTGGTGGTTTGTTCTCACAGGTTTAAAACTGTTAAAATGGTTTGTTTTCACAATATGATCAGTTTTACATTTTAAAAACTACATGGTCAGTTTGCCCCAAGATGGCTCAGTTTACCCACTGACTAGGTTCAATTTACCCCTAATCTGGGGCAAGTTGAACCACAGAAGCATTTTTTTTATAGGTCATTATTTTGGATAGCTTCATCAGACATAGATTCTGATCATTACATTTGAAAGGAGACATCCTGAAATAAAGGAATATGTTATCATTCTATTTCTGTGTCATTTTTTCTCACATCCAGGGCAACATAAGTAAAAAGTGGCTCATCTTACCTCACTCTCCCCTACCTGACATTTTAGAATGCTGCTTGTTCATCCACAGACAACCGAACCGACGCTTCTGACCACAACGCTCTCATGGAGTGACGTGATGATGATGCTTGATTTGTGATGTCAAAAGCACCTGTGGCGCGCGCGCCTACTCGCGTCTCGCGAGCAGCAGCGTTTGTTGCCAAGTATTCAGTCCCGGGGATCAACACCCACTAATAAAAGGTTCCCTCTTATCTTTGTCCACAATTATTTTATTTTATTTATTTTCTTGCGGTCGCGGTACATTATAAATGTAGCCCAAAAAAAACGCAACCCGCAACTCCGTATTTTTCCCGCAACTCTTTTTCTAAAATAGCCCAATTGTGCGGGAAAACCGCTCCCCTGGCAACCATGTACTGAACAGAATAAAACCCACTGTGAATAGATTGTTAATGGTTCTGTTCACCATCCAGTCCAGTAGGGGGCAGTGAAACACCCAACTAAAAGACAAAGGAGAAGAAGAGCTGAAGACGTTGTGCCACTTGGACGGCCTAGTTATCCAGCTAAGCTAAAACAATCTCTACATTTAGCTGTTTCTACCTGCAGTTTTACAGAGAATCTTAAATCAGTTCAATTAAAAACAGCATTTGGAGAGGATTAACTCACTGATCCTGAGGTAAGTTAAAGTCTAAACACTTACTGACTGGATCTCACATAGAGCTCTGTTTAGGTAATAGTGTCCGTAGTACCAGAAAATAATAATAATAATAATAATAATACATTCAATTATAATTATTGAATAAAATTAAATAAGTCATTATATATTGCTATTGTACAATGTTTTGTATTTTTCATGATGATGAATTCTATTTTCTTTCCTTAACCAGAGATAAAGAAGAACAAAAGCCGTATTCTTTGTACTATGACCAGTCGAGAAGAAACTCAGACAGACCTTCACCACTGCTTAGAGTGTGGAAAGAGTTTTAGTCAAGGAAAGTATCTCACAGCACACCAGCGCATCCACAGACAAGACAAACCACATCAGTGCTCACAGTGTGGAAAGAGTTTTAATTATAAGTATCTTCTACAACAACATCAGCGCACTCATACAGGACAGAAGCCACATCAGTGCTCACAGTGTGAAAAGAGTTTCATTCATAAATATCGTCTCCAACAACATCAGCACACTCATACAGGACAAAAACCGCATCAGTGCTCACAGTGTGGAAAGAGTTTCATTTATAAATATCTTCTCCAACAACATCAGGGCAATCACACAGGAGAGAAGAAGCCGCATCAGTGCTCACAGTGTGGAAAGAGTTACATTTATAAATATCTTCTCCAAAAACATCAGCGTAATCATACAGGAGAGAAGAAGCCGCATCAGTGCTCACAGTGTGGAAAGAGTTTCAATTATAAATGTCATCTCCAACAACATCAGCGCACTCATACAGAAGAGAAGCCGCATCAGTGCTCACAGTGTGGAAAAAGTTTTACTCAAAAGTGTTATCTCAAGAAACATCAGTGCGTTCATACAGGAGAGAAGCCGTATCAGTGCTCACAGTGTGGGAAGAGTTTTAATCAAAAGGATTCTCTCAAGAAACATCAGCGCATTCACACAGGGGACAAACCTTTTCACTGCTCACAGTGTGGTAAGAGTTTTAATCAAAGCAGCACTCTTCGAGAACATCAGCGTATTCACACTGGGGAGAAGCCATATTACTGCTCAGAGTGTGGGAAGAGTTTTATTAATTCAAGCAATTTCCAACAACATCAGCGCATTCACACTGGAAACAAACCGTTTCATTGTTCACAGTGTGGGAAGAGTTTTACTCAAAGCGGCACTCTTTTGAAACATCAGCGCATTCACACTGGGGAGAAGCCGTATTACTGCTCAGAGTGTGGGAAGAGTTTTAGTAATTCAAGCGATTTTCAACAACATCGGCGCATTCACACTGGAAACAAACCGTTTCACTGTTCACAGTGTGGAAAGAGTTTTACTCAAAGCGGCACTCTTCTGCAACATCAGCGTATTCACACTGGCGAGAAGCCGTATTACTGCTCTATGTGTGGAAATAATTTTTCTCGAATCAGCTCTTTTAATAAGCATCTACGTACGCATACTGAAGGAGAGGAAAAAAGTATTCTTAAGGTACAGATGAAGCACTTTTAAACAGCTGGCTGGTCCGTGAAAGGACCTTGAACTATCCGTGACAATTCCTTGAATTGTCCATGCATGGAACATGATCCCCCGCGATGATGCAGTGAACGAAGCCCCATCCTATAAACGCCCCTTTGTTTTTTAATTTTTAATAAAATGGTTGCAATGCTGTATAATCCCCCCAGGTGGTGTAGTAACTGATTCAGTTAACTGCAGCTCTTGCATTGTCCACATATTTTCATGATTAAATCAAGTTTGTCATCTTGGAGATACATATATACAGTACAGAGTACCGCTCCCGAACTATGCTTTTCATGCATGCGACATCGGGCCACTGCCACTCTCAAATACTTTCAAAATAATAATATAAAAACATTTGAATGTCAGCCGAAATGTATTTTAATTCTGCACCAATATGTTTTACATATATAAATAACTAGGCTAAGTATGGGCTTTAGTAATTTTATTCTTACGAAAGGTCATAAGTAATTAAGAGTGTTTTTTTTTTTTTTTTTTTTAACACAATGTGTTACAATGTATAGCGATATTGACACGATGTATTGCATATTAACACGATGCAACTTTACACCTATGGACAAAGTGGTGCACATTCGCAGTCAGCGAACCCCACAATTTCCCACAAATTTCCCATGTGGCAAAATGGTTAAAGCCGCGATCCAGTTTCATTTGGTTTTACGCAGTTTCATGTGCTGTGTGCTGCCTTATTATGATTGGAGCTACACATCCTGCTCCTGTGCTCCCAGTGATCCAGACCCCATCTGCCCTCTGCACCTACTGACTCCCTGTGCTGAACTGGACTTCATGTTAATTTAAAGAATTTCTGTTATATTGTACTCTCAGCTGCATAACACACATGGTGTTATATCATCTCTATCTGTTATCACCCAAATGAGGATGGGTTCCCTGTTGAGTCTGGTTCCTCTCAAGGTTTCTTCCTATTGCCATCTCAGGAAGTTTTTCCTTGCCACTGTCGCCGTCACCCTTGGCTTGCTCATCAGAGAAATTTCATTCGTTCGTCTCGTTATTATCTAGACACATTTTTCTCACACATACACAATTTATTATTATTATTAATATATTTTTTATTATTTATTTATTTATTATTATTATTATTATTATTTTGAATTTCTTTCATCTTTGTGAAGCTGCTTTGAGACAATGACCATTGTTAAAAGCGCTATATAAATAAAATTGAATTGAATTGTGTGTGAGAGGGCGAGAGAGCTTATATTGTGGATTACTACTACCACTGCTAGTAATAATAATAGTTGTTGTAATATAAATTAAACCCATGAGTCTCATCACTAAATCAGCCAATGCCTACTGTATACTACTGTATTTTTTACTGCTTATAATTTTTGCCCTAGTTTCCTTTGGTTTTACGTGATTTCATGTGCTATGTTTGTGTGTGTGTGTGCGTGTATGTGTGCACGAGAGAGAGAGAGGGAGAGCTTATATTGTGATTTGTCCAAGGTTACTGAAGCCTGGCTTACTACTACTAATATAAATTATTTCAATGTAAGCCATGGGTCTCAATCACAAAATCAGCTAACACTGTAAACAGATGATACAAAAAATTATATACTCTGAAATGTTTTATTTAAACATTTAAAAAATCTATACAAAACAACAAATACTGTATGATATAACAAATTTTTATTCATATAATGCTGTAACATGCTCTTACACCGCATGTTACAGAAACCGATCAGTTATATTCACATATATATATATATATATATAATCACATAACGCACAAGTCATTTATTGTAGACTATTTGTTTAGTAATATCAGATTTATTTATATATCACTTTTAACAAGGGTTACCATCGCAATGCAGCTTTACAGAATTAAAAGACGATTAGAGAAATGAGAATGAAATGTGTGAGGAAATATGCTTGAATCAAAATGATCAGAGTGGCCATAAGGAGGGGTAATGAGTTTTGCTTCCAAGCTTAACTTGCAGATGCAAAAGGTGTCGTTTCCTAAAACATGATTTTTCCAACTTGGCGTTTTTTACAGATTCAGACAGATTGAATTTAGGAATGCACCCCGGGAGACTTCCGGTATGAGGCGTGCGGTATAGACGCGTTTTGCTCGCTCCCACAAATAACTCTTTAGTTAACTTATTAAACCTCAACACTTCGAGCATTAAGTTCCCAATATCCAGTATTAGGCTCTCCTAGTTTGATTTACTTTAAGAACATGTCGAAGACAAGGTCGAAAACTGCAGAAAAGGACGGGGATTCTCCTCCATTCAGTAGCATTACTATGGCCGAGATTAGCCTGTTGCTAGACGAGCATCGAACGGCCCTTGCAACCGATTTTAAGTCATCTTTTTTTTTTTTTTTTTTTTGCCAATTACTCCCCGTCACTAGGAGGCTCCCACACACATCAAGGCTACTACAACCACTCAGTCGGGAGGACGAAAGCTATCCCGTGTTTCCTCCGAACCACGTGACGCGAGCCGACCGCATCTTTTCGAACTGCTCGCTCACGCACCGTTAGGGGCGGAGTAACACACTCGGAGGAAAGCACTAGCCGCTCCTTCCGTGTGTGCGAGCTCACAAACGCCCCTGATTGGCTGTAGAGCCGTGATTAATGTGGGAGCACAAGTTCCTCTCATCCCTCCCCCCTGAGAGAGCTCGGCCAATCAGCTCTCTCTGTGCCCCCGGCTGTGAGAGGAAAACAGCATCACCCGGGGTTCGAACCAGCGATCTCCGGATAATAGGGCGAGCGCTTTACCACTGCGCCACTCGGAGGCTTAAGTCATCTTTTGACTCGTTGTCATCTACACTGGTCAGTATAAAATCCTCAATTGCTAATCTTGGTAAAAAAATTACTTCGCTGGAGGATAACGCAACTGAAACTGATCAGCGTCTTCAAAAACTTGAAAGCGCAAGCTGTAGTTTAAAAGCAGACCTTCTTAAAGCTAAACTAGCGGATCTGGAAGGTTGCAGCAGGTGCCAGAATATTAGAATCATTAGATTACCTAAGCAGATTGAAGGTCCGCGCCCAACCATATTTTTTTCCCATCATATTTTTGACACTTTCGGCAAGGACGTTCTTGCTTCGTCCCCCAAACTGGATCGGGCTCATCGGAGCCTCGCTCTGAATCCTGCTCCAGGAGAGAGGCCTTGACCTGTTATCCTGCGATTCCACCGCTTTTAAGCTAAAGACCTGTTTATTTGCGAAGCTCGCAGACGACATAAACGGCCATAAACTTCGCATATATGACGACTACAGTCCTGAGGTGGTCAAACAGCGGGCCGAGTATAAAAGCTCCATTAACGAGCTGTACAAGGGCGGGTATAAACCAGCATTACATTTTCCAGCTAGACTTCGCATCACACTGCCCAATGGAGAGAGGAAGTAGATTGTTTTTGTTTAGGTACTTTGTGTTATGTTTGTCAACTGTTGTTTGTGTGCTTTATTTGGATTTAATTATGTCTAATCTAGTTATTAACCCTTCCTTTGTGTTTTTTGTAACACCAGTCTTTAGATCTAAGCTATCTCTCAGAGACATCGGGTCAGATGGGCATGTTTTTTGCCTGAGCACCATTATACTATCTTTGCCCCCCATACCTATATGGCTCCAGGTGGTGCTTTGAGATGTGTTAGCTGGAATGTTAAAGGGCTCAATTCTCCAGTGAAACGTCACAAATTTATATCTCACCTGAGACACCTGAACACTAAACTTGCTTTTCTACAGGAAACCCACCTTAATGTTTCAGATCATCTTAAACTTCGTACTGGATGGGTGGGTCAGCTGTATCATTCTTCTTTTACAAATAATGCCCGAGGGATGGCTATACTTGTCCATAAATCAGTTCCACTCTCTGTTTCCAAGGTTATATCTGACCCGAATGGACGGTTTATACTGTAATTGTTGTAGGTAAAATAGATGGCTTCTCTCTGACTTTGGCAAATGTATATGGCCCTAACTGGGACAATGAATGCTTTTTCAAAAAAATTTTTTTTTGCTCTTTTCAATTTGAACTCCAGTCAACTTATTCTTGGGGGAGACTTTAACTGTTGCCTTGATCCTACCCTTGAACGTACATCTAGTAAAAATGTTGCATCAAAATCTGCTAAAATTATTCAAACGTTCATGGAGCAGTATGTAGTTTTTGATGTCTGGCGTTATTTCAACCCCAATGCCAGGCAATACTCTTTTTTTCTCTCAGGTTCATCACACCTTTTCTAGAATAGATTACTTTCTCATTGATGATAAATTACTCTCCGCAGTCAGTTCATGCTTTTATAATCCTATTGTAATTTCCGACTATGCTACAGTCGTAATGGACATTTCACTCCCAGGCGAACCTCTGTCACACTCCCCTTGGCACTTTTATCCCTTACTTCTCACTGAACCTGACTTTATCAAAGCTATCAATGATAGTGTTGATCTCTTCATTGACACAAATGTTAACTCTGATACATCTGCATCAACAATTTGGGAATTATGTAAAGCCTTTCTACGTGGGAGGATAATATCTTATTCTGCTTTTCAAACTAAGTTTACAGCAGAAAAACGCACTTCCCTCACTAAGACTATAGCAGAGCTACAAACTAAGTATGCACACTCACCGGACCCAGATCTACTTAAAGACCTGCTCATTTAAAGGGCAGAGTTTGATGTTATGTCCTCTAAGGAGGCTGTAGAATTGATTAAAAAAACACATCACAATTTTTATGAATTTGGAGACAAGCCCAGTAAGCTGCTTGCTCATCAAATTCGTCAATCAGCTTCATCATGAAATATTACGCAAATTAAAACTAATACTGGTATTACTTTAAATCCTCAAGCCATTAATAACCAATTAGGGACTTCTACACTTTACTTTATACCTCCGAGTGCCTATTTGATGTTCAGAGTCAGCTAAACAATTTCTTTAGACCTTTGGACATTCCTGTTATTGATCTTGTAATGTCAGCTAGACTAGATGAACCATTAACAGTCGAGGAGCTTAAAGGCGCTCTAATGGCAATGCAAAATGAAAAGAGTCCTGGACCCGATGGCTTTCCTGCGGAATTTTATGACATTCACGGACAAACTTTCCCCTTTATTGTTAATGATGTTTAATGAATCGTTACAGGTTGGCATCTTGCCCACCACACTGCCAAGCCACCATCTCAGTCTTACTTAAAAAGATAAAGACCCCTGTAGTGGCGTACCATTCGTACCACCTTTGCAGCTAGTTCATGAACAAGTATTTGCAAAAATGCGAATTAGACCGAATCTTCTTTCAAAAGAGTTTACTGAATAAATGCAAAACGAAAATACAAAGGTACAATAGACTCGATATAACTCGGTCAAAAAACTGTGCTGCTTCCATCCTCTATAACTGCAATCTGACCTAAATGTACGAACTAATGACATCATGACGTAATACTGCCGCAAGCCAAAAAAACAAACAAACAAAAAAAAATCTCTTTAAATTTTATAAATTATTAAATTATGCATTTTAGATAGTATAATTACTATGAATTCTTATTACATTCCAATATTAATTTTCACCATGTTTCACCTTTTTAACCAAATTATCATCACAATTGAATTACACATAACTGGCTCTTACATTATCCAGGCCCTAATTGTTAGGCTGGAGGACTAATCAATTATAAACTTAAAACATTAAGCGCCAAACTACTTAAACTTTAAATTTGTGTAAAGATCAACTTGTCTTCCTTTATTATTCTTCCAACGTTGCTTTTTTCAACAGGCATAGTTTATTTACAGGTCTTTTCAGAGTGTTGGTCTTGGTCTTCAGTTTCACTCTCCGCACCGTTCCGCTGGAGGCTGGCAAAGTTTCAACTATTTTCCCCATTACCGTAAAGTTGCGGGGAGAAGAACCGTCCACTAACAGCACTACATTTCCCACCGTGAAGTTTCTTCTGGGTTTCAGCCGTTTTTGACGCTCCTGAAGAAGTGGAAGATATTCTCGCATCCATCTTGTCCAGAATAAATATGCAAGGTACTGGTCTTGCTTCCATCTTTTTCTTGCGTATGTGTCATCTTTGCAGAAGATGCCCGGGGGCATGATTGGCTGAGACTTCAGAAGCAACAAGTGGTTGATAGTTAAAGGCTCAAGGTCATTTGCATCATCTGAGACACTTGTGAGTGGCCTGCCGTTGATGATATTTTCAACTTCACACATTATTGTCTGAAGACAGTCATCGTTCACCGCTTGCTCCTTTAACAGGGGATTAAAAATTCTTTGAGCGGTGCGGATTTGCCTTTCCCACATCCCGCCTTGGTGAGAAGCAGCTGGGCTGTTGAATATCCATTTTATTCTCTTTGGCTGCAAAACTCTTTCTATCTTGTAATTGTCCAACTGTTGGATGGCTTCACTTAATTCTCTTTCAACTGCCACAAAATTTGTGCCATTGTCGGACCTCATGATGGTGACTTGACCTCTCCTACATATAAAACGGCGAATTGTGTTGATGCAGGAGTCTGTGTCGAGGCTGTCGGCAACCTCGATGTGCACAGCTCGGAGAGTTAGGCAAGTGAACTTTACCCCATATCTTTTAATGGTACCCCAGCCCCGTTTAACCTCATACAGACCGAAGTAATCAACGCCGGTGTTAGTGAAGGAAGGTTGGTGTGGGAGAAGGCGATCTTCTGGTAAGTTTGCCATTTTTTGTTCACCAACCCTTCCAGACATCCTACGGCACACTACATTTGTTTGCATTTCTTTCTGATTGCGAAATTGACTTGTGGAATCCAATATCTGCATCTCTGTTGTGCCAAATTCAAATTCAAATTTTATTTGTCACATACACAGTCATACACAGTACGATATGCAGTGAAATGCTTATACGACTGCTAGTGACCGTAAAGAAAAGAATAGTAAAAGCTTATACATAAGAAATAATAGGAATAAAAGAAATAAAATTAACTAGTAAAATATGCTGTACAAAGTAAAATAAGAAATGAAAGAAATACTTTAAAAATAAAATTTACTAGTAAAATATGCTGTACAAAGTAAAATATACTGTAATAAGAGAAATACGTTAGAAAATAAGATTAACTAGTGCAAATGTACTGTACAAAGTAATAGTAAAATAAACTTTACAAATAAGAACAAGATATCTATAAAAAAGCAAAATATCAATATATCAAATATAAAAATATAGAAAAGAAAATAGAAATTTGTCAACAGATTTAGAATATTTAAATGACTGTGGTGTGCAAGTATGCATAAAAAGTGACTTTGTAAAGTGCCCTATTTAAAGTGATTTGTGCATTATTTAAAGTGATTTGTGCCGTGGAGTTACAAAAAGATGGTATTAGTCCTGTCATTGTCAAGATGGCGCCGGTGAGGTCGGCTGCCGTCACGACGGCTCCGACCACTTTTTCTTTGTTTTTGCTTTTTAAGTTAGTTTTTAGCATTTTAAAACCAGCCAAATTACCACCATGGAGTACATTAGTTATGATAGAGACACCCTTGTTTCTATTGGTATATACAATGTACTCACAATTCGACGTTTTTAACTCCGGATCCGAGCTGGCCGAGTTGCGTCCACAATGGCCTGTTCTTTGATGTATGTCCCTCAAGATCAAGGTGGCAACTTTGCTGGAAAGAATTGCTGGATGTTTAGCGCTTTCCGGCATAGCGGATTTATTAAGTCTTCCACCAACCCTCAACGTGCCGTCATAAAACATTGGATCTAATTTAAACAGCGCACTGCTGCGAATGAGCTGCTTGCCCTCCTGCAGCACCTTGATTTCCTTTCCAAAATGCTGTCTTTGACTGAACTGTATTATTTCTAATTCAGCAGTGTCCAGATCATCCAAACTAAGTGATTCTTTTTACTTTAGCAGGTTTCTTCATATGTTGTTTTAACTTTAATCTTTGCTTTTCAGGGTCTTTTTCATCTTGCTTGATTTTTGATGCCTCTTTTCTTTCCTTTTTCTGTTTCCGCAGATAACCTCTTACCTTTCCAATCCAAGTCACTGCTCGTACAAGCTTACTCCAATCTGAATAAAAGTTGATCAGCTGGTTTATTGGTTCTACATTTTCTTCAACTTTGACTGTGTTAACAACAACTGAGTTCTTGACCTCTGCTCTGGGTCATTCTCAAGACGCTCCTTCCTTCTATCAGGCTGTTCCGGCCAATCCTCCTCATGCAACAAAAATTTTGGTCCACTTATCCATGTTCCTTCTTGCGCTAAGCTTTTCGCCTTCAGGCCTCTGCTGGCTTGATCCGCTGGGCTTTCGTTTGTTCTGACATATATCCATTGCGACAGCTTGGTTGCCTCTTGGATCAAGGAAACTCTGTTAGCAACAAATGTTTTGAAACGAGCAGTTTCACTGTCAATGTATTTGAGCACCGTAGTGCTGTCTGTCCAAAAGACAGATTGTTTCAATGTAACTTAAATCTCATGTTGCAAAATTGTGTCAACTTTTACAGCAACAACCGCTGCAGTCAACTCGAGTCTAGGAATTGTGACTCTTTTGAGTGGAGCCACTCTTGACTTCCCCATAAGGAAAGCGCAGTGTTTCTCACCCTTTTCATTTGTAGATAAGAACCAATGTTGTATGCATACTCCGATGCATCTGAAAAATTATGTAACTGCGCTGCAGTAGTGCATCCAAACTCGGTGGGTTTAAAGCATCTACTCACGTGGAAGTTGGAAAGGTGAGTAACATCTTTCATCCATCTTTCTCAATCCTCTGCGGGCTTTCCACCAATGTTCTCATCCCAACCACGCTGCTCTTTGCAGAGATCTTTCAATAGAAGTTCAGCATGCAAGATGAGTGGGGCTAAAAAGCCGAGAGGGTCGTAAATGGAATTGACAATCGATTAAATCCCCCTTTTGGTCACTGGCTTATCCTGTAGCTTTATATTGTAGGTGAAAGTATCTTTTTCCGTGTCCCACTGCACACCGAGTGTCCTCTCTACTGGCAAAGTGTTGTGTCGTAAATCCATGTCTTTCACTTCACTGGCTTTGTGCTCTTCAGGGATCGACAGTAACACCTTTCTGCTATTGCTCGTCCATTTTGTTAAGGTGAACCCTCCACTGCTGCACAAAGCTCGAAGATCATTGACTAAAGTCACTGCCATATATTCTGTAACTACACTCCTCAAGCAGTCATCTACATAAAAATTTTGTAGTACTGTCTGAATAGCATCTGGAGATGCAACATCCTTGTGATCCTCTGCCATTCTTCTCAGTGCGTATGAGGCAACACTTGGAGAAGAAGTAGCCCCGAAGAGGTGCACTGTCATCCGGAACTCCTTCACTGGCTCATCCAATCTACCTTTGGGCCACCAAAGAAAACGAAGTAAGTCTGCATCATGTTCTGGCACTTTCACTTGGTAAAACATAGACTTGATGTCTTCCATTACTGCTACAGGCTCCTCCTGAAATCTCAAAAGGACACCAACCTTGGTCAGGTCAGGCCCCTGAAGCAGCTCACTATTCAGGCACTTATCCTGGAATGAGACAGCGCAGTCAAATACCACCCGCAACTTTCATTTCTTCGGGTGATGGACACCATGGTGAGGTATATAGAACACCTTGTTGTCTGCAGGGACCTAGACAGCGTAGCCCTTACTAATGATGGTTTCCATAAAACTTAAAGTATACAGCCTCCTTAGAGGACATAACATCGTATAGTCAAGTTTAAGTTCAAGTTCAAGTAGTCTTTATTGTCGTTACAACCATATACAGTTAGTACACAGTGAAACGAAACAACGTTCCTCCAGGACCAAGGTGCTACATGCAACATAAATTTACAACATAAATTAACAGAGACACTAAACTAGCTAATCAAGAGGCCTAGTTAACTGGCTAGCAGAGACAGGACAGAGAGACCTAACATAAATTACAACATAAATTAACAAAAACTAACTAGCTAAGTATAACTATTTTTACAGACAACATAAAGTGCACGTGCAAATGTGCAAACAAGAGCAACAACAAAGTGACAGTGCGCAACCACGACATAACAGAACATAGAATATGGTGTTGAGGTAGTGGGTAAACATAAACGTAACAGTAACAGAACATAAAATATGGTGTTGAGGTAGTGGGTAAACGTAAACATTCTTTAAAAACAGCAGCAAGAATTGAGGAATTAGTGCAAAAATTAGTCCAGTAATGATCATTGTGCAAAAGATAAACAGTGAAGCATTTACAGGTTGGTGTGTACGATAATTTGGTGGTGTAGGTCAGTGTGTCTGCACTTGTGTTGATTAGTCAGTCCAGTCCCAATATTTTGAGGTAGTTGAGTTAAACTGTGTGATAATGTTTGTGTTAGTGTGTCTGTGTCTGTGTGTGTGTGTGTGTGTGTGTGTGTGTGTGTGTGTGTGTTTATCAGTCCAGTCCCTTTTTTTTGAGGAGACAGATGGCTTGTGGAAAAAAGCTGTTGCACAGTCTGGATGTGTGTGCCCGAATGCTTTGGTACCTTTTTCCAGATGGCAGGAGTGTGAAGTGTGTGTGAGAGGGGTGTGTCCGATCAGCCACAATGCTGGTGGCTTTGCGGATGCAGCGTGTGGTGTAGATGTCTTCAATAGAGGGGAGAGAGACCCCGATGATCTTCTCCGCTGTCCTCACTATCCGCTGTAGGGTTTTGCGGTCCGATATGGCACAATTCCCAAACCAGACAGTGATGCAGCCGCTCAGAATGCTCTCGATAGTTCCTCTATAGAAGGTGGTCAGGATCGGTGGTGGAAGCTGGGCCTTTCTCAGTCTTCTCAGAAAGAAGAGACGCTGTTGGGCTTTCTTGTGTAGGGAGCTGGT
Organism: Clarias gariepinus; assembly: GCF_024256425.1. Taxonomy (NCBI): domain Eukaryota; kingdom Metazoa; phylum Chordata; class Actinopteri; order Siluriformes; family Clariidae; genus Clarias; species Clarias gariepinus. The sequence goes on along the minus strand of NC_071100.1, from coordinate 439,692 downwards.
GTTGAGGGACCAGCTGAGGTCCTTCTCTAGGTGGACACCCAGGAATGTGATGCTTTCGACGATTCCCACAGAGGAGCCGTTGATGCTCAGCGGAGAATGGTCGCCTCGTGTCCTCCTAAAGTCAACAACCATCTCCTTTGTCTTGTCAACATTTAGAGACAGGTTGTTGTCTTTACACCAGTCCGTTAGCCTCTGCACTTCCTCTCTGTACGCTGACTCGCCGTTCTTGCTAATGAGACCCACCATCAGCGAACTTAATGATGTGGTTCGAACTGTGTGTTGCTACACAGTCGTCAGTCAGCAGTGTGAACAGCAGGGGACTGAGCACGCAGCCTTGTGGGGCCCCAGTGCTCAGTGTGGTGGTGCTGGAGGTGCAGTTTCCGATCCGTACTGACTGAGGCCTACCGGTCAGAAAGTCCAGGATCCAGTTGCAGAGGGAGGTGTTCAGGCCCAACAGGTTCAGCTTCCCGATCAGTTGTTGGGGGATGATAGTGTTGAATGCTGAGCTGAAATCTATGTACAGCATTCGAACATATGTGTCCTTCTTGTCCAAGTGTGTGAGGGCAAGATGTAGTGTAGTGGAGATGGCGTCATCCGTTGAGCGGTTAGGACGATACGCAAACTGCAGTGGGTCCAGTGAGGAGGGCAGCAGGGTCTTGATGTGTCTCATGACGAGCCGCTCAAAGCACTTCATGATGGTGGGTGTGAGTGCAATGGGACGGTAGTCATTGAGACAGGACACAGTAGACTTCTTGGGCACGGGGACGATGGTGGTGGCCTTGAAACACGTGGGAACGACGGCGCTGCTCAAAGAGATGTTAAAGATGTCGGTGAGAACATCTGCCAGCTGTTCAGCACATTCTCTGAGCACTCTGCCTGGGATGTTGTCTGGTCCAGCAGCTTTACGTGGGTTGACTCTGCGTAGAGTTTTCCTCACCTCAGCTGTAGTGAGACACAGCACCTGGTCGTTCGGAGAAGGGGTGGTCTTTCTCGCCGCCACGTCGTTCTGCCTGTCAAACCGAGCATAGAAGTTATTCAGCGCATCTGGAAGGGAGCCGTCACTGTCACAGGCAGTTGATGTCGTCCTGTAGTGAGTGATGGCTTGTAAACCCTGCCACATGCGCCGTGTGTCGCCGCTGTCCCTGAAGTGATTGTGGATTCTCTGGGCGTGTGCGCGCTTTGCCTCTCTGATGGCCCGAGAAAGTTTGGCCCTTGCTGTTCTGAGGGCCACCTTGTCTCCCGCTTTGAAGGCAGAGTCTCGGGTCCTCAGAAGTGCATGCACTTCCGCAGTAATCCACGGTTTCTGGTTGGGTCGTGAGATGATGCTCTTGGAGACAGTGACGTCATCGGTGCACTTGTTGATGTAGCTGGTCACTGATGACATGTACTCCTCCAAGTCAGTGAAGTCGCCGTAGGTTGCAGCCTCCCTAAACATGTTCCAGTCAGTGCTCTCAAAACAGTTCTAAAGAGCAGAGATGGCTCCTGCTGGCCAGGTTTTCACCTGCTTCAGAACCGGTTTTGAGCGCCTGACGAGTGGTCTGTATGCAGAAATTAGCATAACAGAGATTCAATTCAATTCAATTCAATTTTATTTATATAGCGCTTTTAACAATGGTCATTGTCCCAAAGCAGCTTCACAAAAAAAAAAAAAAAATTAAAGATTTTTTTTTTTTTAGAAAAGAAAAGAAAATAAGAAAAGAAAAGAAAATGTGATGAAAAAGAGATGTGGTCTGAGTAGCCGAGGTGGGGGCGGGGCTCTGCCCGATATGCGCCGGGGATGTTTGTGTAAACAAGATCCAGCGTGTTTTTCCCTCTCGTTGCAAAGTCCACATACTGATGGAATCTAGGAAGCACTGACTTGAGATTTGCATGGTTGAAATCTCCAGCAACAATAAACAGTCCATCCGGGTGTGTATTTTGCAGTTCACTGATCTTTGTATACAGTTCCCATAGCGCTTCCTTAGCTTTAGCGCTAGGAGGAATGTACACTCCGATAATGAAAACAGTGGTGAATTCTCGTGGTAAATAAAAAGGTCTGCATCTAACAATCACAAACTCCACTAGCAATGAGCAATAACTAGAAACTAGCACAGAGTTCTTGCACCATTTCGTGTTGATGTAAACACGCTTCCTCGCGCACCGCTTCCGATGACCCTTCCTCCGGCCTCCGGCATCAGGCAACGCCGAGGCTTCGAGGCCTGGTTCACGCAGCAAGCCGAGGTCGCGTAGCTTTTCCCGCAGCTCATCGTCGATATCATTAACCGGGTTATTTAGGTTGAAAAGTGTCTGGCTGTTGTATGTACGGACACCAGTTGCGAAGATATCCATACACGTAGAAAAATAAACGCGCTACACACAAAACGTAAACAACGTAGCACCATTTTGGCTCCGGAGCGGCCGCTGCGTGCTACTGCCGTGCCGCCATCTTGGATCCATAGTCATTAAAGAATTCAGCATTCCTTTTAAACTTTCTAAGCAGACAAGCTAAACGCTGTTCTGCCACACGATTGTTAGGCATTTGAATGTTCTCATTCTTGAGTGGCAATCCTATGCTATTATACCCATTCTCAAAAATTGCTTGTCTTCCAGAGACATCTCCTCCTTGTCGTCATATTTGCGCGCTGGAAAATCAGTATTGACTTGTTGAACCAGTAGCTTTTCAATCTCAATCATCAAAGAGATTCTGTTTACAGAGAAATGAGATGGTTAATTTTTTGAGACACTCAGATTCTTCTTTACAGGCCCGTTCACCACCCAGCCAACAGCTGTCTTCATGGCATAAGGACCTCCATCTTGACTATTAATGATGCGCCAGGGCTCCATTAACTCCGATAAGCAGACCTATGTCAGCTTCCATTTTACCTCGTTTTTCATGTGGCTGGCATTTGATTTTACTGCATGAAGCAAGAGTGTGAGACTGCTGGCAGTACAAACATGGTTTGGCAAAGGCATTCACTGTTTTAATTATGTTAGAAGGCCTCTTCTAACACCGATTGCAAAACTGTTTTCACAAACCTCTTTCCTTGCCGGCTGCCTTTCCCTTAGATTTATCTTTCCAGCTATGTTTGGGCGGCCTGTCTGAGCCTCCTGTGCTCCCTCATCTCTTGCTGCTCTGTTGTGCCTTCCGTTGACACTACATGCTTCATCATATTCCACAAATACTATAGTTAAAGCCAGTCTTAAGATCTGGACCCAATTTAGGCGGCACTTTGGACTCCAGGCCATACCTATGTCATCTTCCCTACACTTAAATCCTTTATTCCCCCCCTCTCTTACAGATAAAACCTTTGGGATTTGGAAAGATTATGGGATTGTTTCAGTTGAGCATTTGTACATTAATGGTATCTTTGCTTCTTTTGAACAATTAAAAGATGCTTTTCAACCAACGAACACTCACTTTTTCAGATACTTACCGACCCGGGATTTTACCCAAACTCATTTTTCCACATTCCCTGCTATTCCTTCTTCTAACCCATTTGATTCTGTTCTTAAACTGGATCCTAACCTTAAAGGTGCGATCTCAGAAATATATTCTATTGCCCTCTCACTTCATTCTTCTGCTTCAGATGGTCTACGATATGTTTGGTCCATAGACCTTGGTATTGATATTAGTCCTTCAGTTTGGCAGCTAGTCTTGAAAAGAATACATACCTCTTCTATCTGTGAGTTCTGCAGTGCAAACTTTTGCACAGAGTCCACTGGTCCAAAAGTAAACTGGCCCATATATATATATCCTAGCACTGACTCTAACTTTGATAAATGTCATTGTGATCCTGCTGATCTCATCCATATGTTTTGGTCATGTCCAGTTACTGTATATTCTCATTTTGGACATCTGTCTTTGACTCTCTGTCAGCCATTACCTCAGTTAAGATCCTCCCGGAACTTTTGATTGGCCTGTTTGGGGTTTTACCCAGTGGGTACTCTATGCCCTCCTACTTCGTTGAACTTGGTGCATTTCTTACTCTCCTGGCAAGACGTGTTATTTTAATGCACTGGAGGGGCTCTAACCCCCGTACTCCCTCTCTCTGGATAAAAGCTGCCCTTACTTTTATGAAGTTCGAGAAGATTAAACACTCACTGCCTGGTACTCGGGTTAAATTTTCTAAAATTTGGCAATTCTGTTCTTAATTATGTTGAATCTCTTCAATTTACTAATTCTGCAGTAGTTTAGGAAGACTTTGGCATGTATGTCTGTGCTCACTTCCCCCCCTAGCCCCCCCGTACTCTCTGTTTTACTTGTCCTTATAATGGTATATAGACATATTAGCTATATTAGACATTAATATTCTTGTTTTAGAAATTCTCGTAATACGGTGACGTAGGGAGAGAAAAAATCACCGCCGCTACTGGGTTCATACTCTGACTGCACAACATCGCATTAAAGGAAGTTTTTTTGTGGTTTATGAAGAAATGCAAAAATTTCCGTGCAAGTTTTTAAATTCCTTTCTGATGTCAGTTTTATCACTCCGAAATAACAACACTGGCTTGGCTTCCTTAAAACAGGTGTTACAAAAGGACCGACACAACAAACAGAATGAAGGGGACAAACCCGATTGGGTACTTTTATTTAGAATAATAAACAGTAGAGATGGTGATAGTGACTGATAGAATGAACCGGAAAGTCTTATCTGTGATCTTGATGGAGCTGGCGGACGGAGGAGCAGGTATGGTAGACGGGGCAGACAGGGTGTGGATTCTGGAGGAACACAGAGACGATGAGACGAGAAGGCACGGAGATGACGTGACGAGAAGACACGGAGACGAGGAGACAGAGAAACGGAGATGAAGAGGCACAGAGGTGAGCTTTCTAGCTTTCGGCGTAGGCAGCGTAGAGTCCTTGTCCATATTGGAGTCCAGACAATAAGTGAAGGGAAGTGACGTGTATATATCTGTGTACGTGATGAGGTGCAGGTGTGTGTGATCAGTATTCGGGAGATTGTGAATGTTGATTGTGGGCGGAGCCTGGTGTGTCTGTGACAACAGACGCTTTGCTTTGTTTATTAAATGCCGTGAAAACTACAAACACAGAAACATCGGCTTTTAGACACTTAATTTCTTAAAATAAACATGTTCTTTTAACAGAAAATTACCATGTGGCTGCGTGCCACCTCGGAGGTCATGGACAAGTATTTTTACAGCTTGGGCATTCTTGCAAACTTGGTAATTAACATGACTGCTGTGGATGGCTCAGACAATATGGCTTTCGTGCTTCTTCATGAAACAAACTTTGCAGCATCACATGCTTATATCCAAAACCTAGCTATAATTGCGGTACAACAAATTTACTTCTTATATCAAAATAAACAAATCTTAAGGGTACAGCCCTCTCCTGGCTCAGATCCTATCTGACCCATCGTTATCAGTATGTAGACTTAAATGGTGATTATTCTGCATGTTCTCTAGTGGAGTTTGGCGTTCCGCAGGGTTCAGTTTTAGGTCCACTGCTTTTTTCCCTTTACATGCTTCCTCTGGGCAACATAATCCGTAAGCATGGTATTAGTTTTCATTGTTATGCTGACGATACACAGTTATATGTCTCAGCAAAACCTGATGAGAAAAAACAGCTTACTAAAGTTGAGCAATGTGTGCAGGACATAAGAAATTGGATGCTAATTAACTTCCTTCTGCTAAATCCGGATAAGACAGAAGTTCTAGTCATAGGACCGCATACAGCTAGGAGTAAAATTTTAGATCACACCGTAACTTTAGATGGCCTTTCTGTTCCATCAAATGCAACAGTGAAAGACCTTGGTGTGATTATAGATTCCAGCCTTTTATTTGAAGCACATGTAGATAATATTACCAGGATAGCATTCTTTCACCTCAGAAATATTGCCAGGATAAGACATTTATTGTCGCTAAACGACGCAGAAAAACTAGTTCATGCTTTTATCACCTCTAGGTTGGACTATTGTAATGCCTTACTGTCTGGTTGTTCAGCTAGATGCATAAATAAGCTTCAGCTAGTCCAGAATGCAGCAGCGAGAGTCCTCACTCGAACCAGAAGATATGAGGACATCACCCCTATCTTATCTTCACTGCATTGGCTCCCTGTGAAATTTCGCATTGATTGTAAAATACTACTCTTGACATATAAAGCATTAAATGGTCTCGCGCCGCAGTACCTGAGCGAACTGCTAGTGTCTTACGATCCGCCACGCTTACTTCGATCAAAGGATGCAGGCTGCTTGTCAGTACCGCGTATTATGAAAAATACAGCTGGGGGCAGAGCTTTTTCTTACAAAGCCCCAAAATTATGGAATAGTCTTCCAAATAGTGTTCGGGACTCAGACACAGTCTCAGTGTTTAAGTCCAGGCTAAAAACCTATTTATTTAGCCAAGCATTTTTATAAATAGATTTGCCATAGGTAAAGGAGCAGATCTGGGGGACTCATGGACGTAGAGTATTATGGTGAACTGGTATGTTTGGATGCTGTCTTCCTCACTCTCATTGATCACTCAGGTTTGCTGACGGTGAGGTGATTGTTTGCTTTACATGTCAGGAAGCCCTCATGTCTGTGTTTCCTTCTGGCTCTACCTTTTAGTTATGCTGTCATATTTAGTCCTGCCGGAGTCTCTGCTTGCACTCTACAGTTAATATACATTCACATTATACATTGTGTGACTGTGACCATACCTAACTGCCATCTCTCGTCTTCTTCTCTTCCCCCCCTCTTTCTCTTTCTTCTCTCCTCCTGTCTCCCCCTTTCACTCTTTCTCTCTCTCTGTCGAGCTACACATGTCGTTCCTGAGCTGCCAGTGATCCAGACTCCCTCTGCCCTCCGGACCTGTCTGACCCATCCTGGTGCCCCGCTTCTGGCTGAAGATCTCGTCACATGGATGCCCCGTGTGTCTCTCTGGGATGCGTCTGGTGTCTGGGGATGGTTCTCTCTACCTAAAAGACGGTTCTGGCCTTGACTGGTGTTGGCAACTGTTTCTCTGGGGACTTGACAGTTCGATAGTTCATGACTGGAACTTCTTACAAGTCTACCTGGGTCTTCAATAACTACCTGGACTCCATATTAACATCAATTAACATCAGCTATTATAGCTGAACTGCCTCCCACCCTACACACTGTATAAATGCAAATCATTTACTGCTTTCTGTTTCACCCAAATGAGGATGGGTTCCCTGTTGAGTCTGGTTTCTCTCAAGGTTTCTTCATATTACCATCTCGGGGAGTTTTTTCTTGCCACTGTTGCCCTCGGCTTGCTCACCAGGGACAAACTGACCATTTTGATTCATACAAATTCACATTTCATACAAACTTAAATAATTTTTTTGACTGTGTAAAGCTGCTTTGCGGCAATGAAAATTGCTAAAAGCGCTATACAAATAAAATTGAATTGAAATTGAATCATGCACAAAATATTTACATTTACATTTAGGCATTTGGCAGACGCTCTTATCCAGAGCGACTTACAAAAAGTGCTTTAATGTTTACAACATTGGATACATACTTACACTGGGTTAACTAGGTTAATAACTAAGTACCATTAGTCCAACACAACTGAGGTGTTTTTTTTTTTTTTTTTTTTTTTTTCCCCGGGGGGAGGGGGGTTAGTCCAAGTACTGGAGAATCAGATGCGTCTTGAGTCGTCGTTTAAAGATAGTCAAAGTCTCTGATGTACGGACATCTAGAGGAAGTTCATTCCACCATCTAGGTGCCAGAACAGAAAAGAGCCTGGATGAATGCCGCCCTCGATCCCTGAGAGATGGTGGGATGAGGCGAGCAGTGCTGGAGGATCGGAGGCAACGTGGTGCAGTGCGTGGTGTAATTAGCGCAGAGAGGTAAGTGGGTGCTGGGCCATTTTTGGCTTTGTAGGCAAGCATCAGTGTTTTGAATTTGATGCGGGCAGCTACAGGAAGCCAGTGCAGGGAGCGGAGGAGTGGGGTGGTGTGGGAGAACTTGGGAAGGTTAAAAACGAGTCGTGCTGCTGCATTCTGGATCAGTTGCAGAGGACGAATCGTGGACAGAGGCAGGCCTGCCAGGAGTGAGTTGCAGTAGTCCAGTCTTGAAATAACAAGGGACTGAACAAGCACCTGAGTAGCCTGTGAAGAAAGAAATGGGCGAATTCTTCTGATATTGTAAAGAAGAAATCGACAAGAGCGAGTAAGGTTAGCGATGTGTGGGGAAAATGACAGATGATTGTCCACGGTTACCCCAAGATTGCGGGCGGTGGTTGAGGGAGTGATTTGGTTGTTGTCCATGGATATCACAAGGTCTTGACCTGGAGATGAGTCACAAGGGATAAACAACAGTTCGGTTTTACTGAGATTGAGCTTCAGCTGATGAGCAGCCATCCAAAATGAGATGTCTGCCAGACATGCTGAGATCCGGGTGGAAACCTGAGTGTCAGAGGGAGGAAAGGAGAGGACAAGTTGGGTGTCGTCTGCATAATAAACATAGTCTTGCAACAAACAAAACAATCTGCTAGCAAGAATAAATGAATAAATAAAAATAATTATTTCCATGACACTAACACTCCCACCAAAATCATTCATTGTTTCTTAATGTGATTTTCTAATGTTTGTCATCGTTAGTTTGGTTTACTATACACCTCAGTTTTAAGTAAGGTCACAGCCTTGTGAATAGGTCTTTCTAGATATATCAGTCTCGTCAGTGGTTTCCTTTGTCAAAAGTAGTTTCACTGGTCTTCAGCTTCACCTTTCGGACCTTGCCATCTGGGCTCTCTAGAGTTTTGACTACTAGAGCAAGTGTCATGACTGTGTAGGAAGGAGGCCAACGCAGATGCAGTGTTACAATAAAGAATGAAAGTTTGATGAATAATGTAATGAATGTCCAGTAACACAAAAAAAAGAAAACAAAGACACAAAAGAAACAGGGCTGGGGTTACTCCCCCAGGCTGGGTTTGCAGGCGGTTCTTAGAGGGTTAAACTAGGTCACACCAAACGAACTGGATTTACAGCTTCCGTGTCGGACTCAGCGCTGACTCTCGGTCAGCCTTGAACTTGAACTTGACAAAACAAAGCACTTCCGCCTGCAGACTCCCCTCAGTCCTGGGTTAAACATACAAGGAAAACACTGATTAGATAACATGTGACAAACAGAAAATGCACAACAGTGAACAGACGAAGGGCTACAGGTTCGGCTGGAATAAATAGGGACACACATGGGGTAGACACAGGTGCACGTAATCTAGTAATCAAACATGAAACATTACACACGCAGACACACTAGGGGGAGACAAAGCGACGGCTCAGTAGTCGGGTGAGCCAGATCTTACTCCCCAGGGGCCTGATGTATAAACGTTGCGTACGCCCAAAATGGGCATAGAAATATGCGTACGCATTTTTCCACGCACATATCGGGATTTATAAAAAATAAACTTATTAAGTGCGTAAATAAGTGCGCACCGTAAGGATGCTCTTGACCGTGCGTACGCACTCTTTTAGAAGAGTATGTGTTTTGGCGACACCAACTGGCCCAAATAGCAATAACTATTTAAAATAGTCATCACCCAATTAATCAAATTGCATCAACCTAGATTATCATTATCAGCATTCTTAACCAGGTGCAAATACTTTGAATTAACTTTTTTTTTTTAATGAATGGGCTATAAAAAGGTATGTGCGTAAATAACATATCATGATAGATGCTCTAGCGCGGTTAAAAGACTTTGCTAATGACGCTCTACGGAGGGAGTGTGTTTTCAGAGATTGTGAAGATTTCCTTGCTCATGATGATGATTGGCTCATGAGCCGATTTCGATTCCCGAGAGCCTCGCGGTAAACAATGCGCTGTGTGTTCAAGTACAAGTATTGACCACATTAGGCCACTTGGCCACTGGTACTTTCCAGCGAGAGTTGGCAGACCGATCCGGTATGTCGTAGTCATCCCTGAGCCGCGTCAAGCCATATGTATGGGATGCTATAGTGGGGATGGCACCCCGATACATCCGTTTTCCTTACACGCAAGCTGAACAGGCCAACATCAAAATGCAATTTGCAGCAATCGCCGGTTTTCCCAATGTAATCGGTGCTATTGACTGCACTCATGTTGCAATAAAGGCACCATCTGAGAATGAATTTGCTTTCGTTACTTTCGTTTCGTTACAGTCACTTGGACCACTCACCGGGCTTGAAGGCATTCCAGGATTAACTTTTCCTTTAATCATTAAAAAAACGTTTAATTAAAGGTTGTATAGCATATCTGTAAATGTGTGAAATAAAATGTGCACTTGATGACTTGCTTTTGTCTTTTTAAGTTAATTTTTTTGCATATGAATAAACAGGAAAATCGACTGTTTTAATAAACGTATATCTTAAATACAGCTGCATCTATTGCTAGATTTGTCACTTGGATGTTTTAGGACTTTCCACTTCCGCGGAATTTGAATTGGTTGATTTAAATTATCCACGATAAAAAAGCAGAATTTTAAACAGACAAAAACTTATATAATGTGTAGATAAATCAATTACTTACCATCGTCACTGCAAATCACATCCGTATCACCTTGGAATTCTGGAAGAACTCCACTTAATCCGGTTTCCCCTATAATTGCGCCCACCCTTGCATCAAAGGCTAAGAGGTCAGTGATTCCTTGTCCACCACCACTTACATTTACATTTAGCAGACGCTCTTATCCAGAGCGACTTACATTTTTATCTCATTACACATCTGAGCAGTTGAGGGTTAAGGGCCTTGCTCAAGGGCCCACCAATGGCAACTTGGTGGTTGTGGGGTTTGAACCTGGGATCTTCTGAACCGTAGTCCAATGCCTTAACCACTGAGCTACCCCTGGCCCAGTTGTTACAACACTGCGCCTGTGTGCACATATTCTTTTTTTTACCACAACTTTTAAGTCTGACCATTTTTTTTTTGGTCTCTTGGACTGTGCGAGGCACTGATGTAACAATTCAATTCAATTCAATTCAATTCAATTCAATTCAATTTTATTTGTATAGCGCTTTTAACGATTTACATCATCACAAAGCAGCGTTACACAATTAAAAGAACTAAGTTTGTATGAAATGTGAATGTGTATGAATCAAAATGATATGATTGTCCCTGATTGTCCCTGATGAGCAAGCCTAGGACGACGGCGACAGTGGCAAGGAAAAACTCCCTGAGATGGTAATAGGAAGAAACCTTGAGAGGAACCAGACTCAACAGGGAACCCATCCTCATCTGGGTGAAAACAGATAGCAGGGATTGATGTGCATAATAATATGCGAGACTGGAAGCTCAATATAAGAGGAGATGTGTAAGATTAAAGTCCAGTTTGTTCCTGAAGGCTCAGGTTGACTGTGAAAAATTTCAGTCCTAAACTATTGAGCGACTGAAGTCACAGGTCCTCAGAGAACAGCAGTCTGCATCAGTCGAGGACAGGACCACCTTCATGGAAAAGTGGAACCAACCCCAGTCACCACACGCATTCCAGGCAGACCACACGGGGGCATCCATGCGATAAGATCTCCAACCAGAAGCAGGACTCCAGGATGAGTTAGAGAGGTCCAGCGGGCAGAGGGGGTCGGGATCACTGGCAGCTCAGGAGCGACATGTATAGCTCAACAGAGAGATAGGTAGAGGAAAAAGGAGAGAGGGAGAGAGAGAGAGAGAGGAGAGAGCAGAAAAGGAGAGAGCAAAGAGATAGAGAAATAACAGTTAGGTATGGTCACAGTCGAACAATGTTAAAAGTGAATGTATATTCAGTGCAGAGTGCAAGCAGAGACTCCGGCAGGACTAGCTATGACAGCATAACTAAAAAGAGAGAGCCAGAAGGAAACACAAACATGAGGGCTTCCAGAGATGTAAGGCAACCAATCACCTCACCGTCAACAAACCTGAGTGATCAATGAGAGTGGGGAAGACAGCATCCAAACATACCAGTTCACCTAATACTCTATGTCAATGAGTCCCCCAGATCTGCTCCTTAACCTAAGGATAATCTATTTATAAAAATGCTTGGCCAAATAAATAGGTTTTTAGCCTGGACTTAAACACTGAGACTGTGTCTGAGTCCCGAACACTATTTGGAAGACTATTCCATAACTTTGGGGCTTTGTAAGAAAAAGCTCTGCCCCCTGCTGTAGTTTTAATAATACGCGGTACTGACAAGCAGCCTGCATCCTTTGATCGAAGTAGGCGTGGCGGATTGTAAGACACTAGCAGTTCACTCAGATACTGCGGCGCGAGACCATTTAATGCTTTATACGTCAAGAGTAGTATTTTAAAATCGATGCGAAATTTCACAGAAGGCCAATGCAATGTAGATAAGATAGTTGTGATGTGCTCATATCTTCTGGTTCGAGTGAGGACTCTCGCTGCTGCATTCTGGACTAATTGAAGCTTGTTTAAGCACCTAGTTGAACAACCAGACAGTAAGGCGTTACAATAATCCAACCTAGACGTGATAAAAGCATGAACTAGTTTTTCTGCATCGTTTAGTGACAATATATTTCTTATCCTGGCAATATTTCTGAGGCGAAAGAATGCTATCCTGGTAATATTATCTACATGTGCTTCAAATGAAAGGCTTGAATCTATAATCACACCGAGGTCTTTTACTGTTGCACTTGATGGAACAGAAAGGCCATTTAAAATCACATTGTGATCAGAAAGCTTACTTCTAGCTGCTTGTGGTCCTATGACTAGAACTTCTGTCTTATCAGGATTAAGCAGAAGGAAATTAATTAGCATTTCCTATGTCCTGCACACATTGCTCAACTTTAGTAAGCTGGTTTTTCTCATCTGGTTTTGCTGAAACGTATACTTGTGTGTCATCAGCATAACAATGAAAACTAATACCATGTTTACGAATTATGTTGCCTAGAGGAAGCATGTAAAGGGAAAAAAGCAGTGGACCTAAAACAGAACCCTGTGGAACACCAAACTCAACTTGAGAACATGAGGAATGGTCACCATCTAAATCTACAAACTGATAACGATCAGTCAAATAGGATCTGAGCCACAAGAGGGCCGTTCCCTTAATTCCTACTACATTTTCTAATCTGTAAAGGAGAATACCATGATCAATAGTGTCAAAAGCTGCACTGAGGTCGAGTAACACAAGTATAGTGACACAACCCTGATCAGAGGCCACTAGGAGGTCATTTACTACTTTAATGAGTGCTGTCTCTGTGTTGTGATGAGGCCTAAATCCTGACTGATACAATTCATGTATGCTATTCCTATGTAGATATAAACATAGCTGTTGTGATACTACCTTTTCCAGAATTTTAGGGATAAACGGGAGGTTTGATATCGGCCTGTAATTGGAAAGCTGACAGGGGTCAAGGTCCGGTTTTTTGATTAGTGGTTTAATAACTGCTAATTTAAGGGATTTAGGAACATACCCACTGCTGAGTGAACAGTTAATTACTTTCAACAGGGGTTCTGTTATTGCTGGAACTATCTGCTTGAGAAAATGTGTCGGTATCGGATCTAATTCACAGGTTGACGATTTTGAAGAGGAGATGAGTGAAATTAGTTCACTCGCTTCAAGGGGAGTAAAGTATTCTAGGTTCTGATGTGATGTGATTAATTTATCATCTGTATCACTTAAATTGTTTGGTTTTAAAGCCTGAATTTTTTGCCTAATATTTATGATTTTGTTATTAAAAAAGTTCATGAAATCCTCACTACTGTATGTCGTTGTTGTGGAGATTTCTGCAGTGGTCTTGTTTTTAGTAACAGCATTGACTGCTTCTGTTACTTGCTCCCATTCTACCATCTTTCTTTTATTTGAAATTCCCACAGAGAGCCCACCAAATAAAACTCAGACAGCAGTACCTCCATCTCGCAGTCGGTGAAGTTTCTTTTTTTTGCTTTTCATTTCTGTTCTTCCATTTTTAGCCTAACAGATCAATGACAATTATCGGTCGTATTAATATGCAGGGAGATCAAATCAAATCTTCTCTGCAAAACTGTCCAGAAGGGGAAAGAATAACTGAAGACTTCGTGGTCAGTATATGGTTGGTAGTTAATGGCTCTGGACTGGAAGGATCATTAAGATACTCCACGCTCAGAGGTCTGCTGTTAATGATGGACATTGTCTAATAGAGGAATGTTCTCAGACTAGTTGTATCGAGTATGTTTGAAGATTTGTCTAGCAAAGCTGTTAGTATGCTTCGCACTATCCGTATTTGACAGTCCCAGACGCCTCCCATGTGACTGGCTGTTGGGACGTTCATTACAAATTCGCATCCAATAGCTCTTTGCAGTTCTTGGTCCGTATGTTTCATTAACTCTAAAGACTTTCTTCTGGCACCTACAAAATGTGTCCCTTGGTCGCATCTTAACTGTCAGACAGGACCTCTTATGGCTATCAGAACCCAAAGGGCATTTATGAAAGCATCTAATGATAGGTTGTCGAGAGTTTCAATATGCACAACCTGTGAACATAAGCATGTGAACAATAATCCATACCTTTTCACCTCTTTTCTGCCTCCTTTTTCCAATATTAATAGCAACTAGTTTTTACATCTTCCTACTATTTGGCTTTGCCTTTTTCTGCGCTTTTTGGAGAACTCGCGAGTTTCTTCGTCTAAAAACAACAAACGGAATTCAGCTCCAAACAACTAAACTCCGACTCAAGTACGATATAATGTCTAATATTCAGCTCGTTCAGTGTGTAGAGTGCAGGATGTTTAGACATTCTTCCTCCGTCATTAGTGGTAATTTTATTTGTGATAGGTGTGTGTTAGTGAGCACTCTGACGGAGA